>NW_024881520.1:1597500-1725000 GCF_019059575.1 Amphibalanus amphitrite
GAACTGACTGACTCTCTCACGCGCCAGAGCAGTACTCAGTACTCAGCGCAGCAGTGTAATGCACAGTGAACAACTGCATTAGTGCAAAGTTGGCTAGTGCATAAGTGCACAATGCGTGATGCACCGATTCTGAGTTTGCACAATCTCACAGCGTATACAGTGCAGCACATTAGACGGTACCGGAAGTTTTGCGGAGTGTGCTGAGAAAATGTTTTGTCGACACACTGTGCGGCGCCAGTTGTAACGCGCTTGTCGTCCACTGACAGGCTCACTCACAAACTCACCAACTCACTGGATCAATTCTAATTTCTAACCGACTCACCGACTGGCACTCCAACCAGTGATTAGCCCGAGCTGAGTGCATCGTCCCGCCCCCGCCGCACTGATACCGGAGTAACACCCACACTCACTCCTGCAAACCGAATCCCATTCAATGTGACCTTCGCTGAACCCGCACTAACAATGTTGGGTGCTCCAGCCGCCCATATAACTAAGAGCTTAGGTGGGGCCGACAAAAACACGACAGCAACGTATTTATTGCACACCACACACATAAATGTTTTGGCATACGATTCATTAAAACCTTTTTATAATAAAAAAATCAAATAACAAAGCATTAGCTAATAATAAAGTTGTGTCAATAGAATCTAAATATATCAACATAGGTATACAACATAGGCGGTTCTAGACACATTTGTACGTATGTGCGCTAGCGTTTCCAAATATAATCAAACATATGTTTTTGTTATAAATTGGTGCGTTTATTACGCTGGTAAGCGATTGAAAATTAAGGTGTAGACAAAAAAGTCATGTATCTGGAGAGGTTGTTTCTCCCACATACCCGCCCTTCTATCCACTCTTCCTCTGACCACAAATCTCTGCTCTCCTTTCTAGGATCGGCAGCGCAGCTCGCTTTCGAGCGAGGACGACCGAGTGCGGCATTCCTCTCGCGAGGACGACCGAGTTCGCCACTCCTCCCGGGAACGTTCGACTTCCCCGGAGCGTGTCGAAAAGCCCAAGAAGCGCGGCTGGCTCTCTTCGACCCTCAGCCGTCTGGACTTCAAGTCGCGGCGTCACCCAGAGGCACGGCGCACCGCTAGCACGGAGAGTGGAGGAAGCTCCACCCGGCCTGTGGCTCGCGCTCCCAGTCAGCCGGGTCCGCGGCCTCCTCTGCGCCGTCAGGCTCGCTCAGCCAGCCGAGACAGCCGCTCCGGCAGCCGTGAGCCCGCTCCAAGAGAGTCAGTGGCCAGGGAGGTGCCGCGGAGACCCCCGGGACGTACCCCGAGCTTCTCCCAGCGGTACTTTGGAGAGAGCGACGGTACATCGGGGGGTGAGGGAGGTCGCCGGCCGGTGCGACGGCCCAGCGGCGGCGGATCGACGGCTGCCGCTCACAGTCTGCCTTCCTCTGCCAACAGCAGCGACGGCCCGGTGGCGAGTCGAGTGAGCGCCGGTTCAGGCCGCTCCGTGTTCCTGCATGCCACCACCGTGGCTGACATCCCACCGCCATCGGCACTGGAGCAGACCGCCGCCACCGGCAGCCGTGCCAACCTGGCCGCGCCGCTGCCGGCCCGCGAGCGCCGCAAAGTCGCCAGGTCCTTCTCTCTGGTGGCGCCCTTCAGACCCAAGAACACGCGAGAGAAGGAGATCGTCTATGAGAACCAGACCGGCCAGGCTAACGGGAGACCGCCTCGGCCGCCACAGCGCGTCCGGCGGGACTCCCGTGACTCTCAGCTGGACGAGCCGCATGGGCGACCGGTCAGGAAGCGGCAGCCGGTAACACGCTCTGTCAGCATGCCGAAGGACGCGCGACCAGCCGGGTTCTTCCGATCCAGAGAGAAGACACCGCGGTAGCCAGCGCCAGCGAAACGGTGAGTAGAGACAGACCTTTGATGGCACTCACCCCATATTAACTCCTTGGGCTGTGTTGGATGTCAAGGGCGTGTTGGAGCGTCTCACGTTTCTGATGGAATGTCTGGGAAAATGGCACTAGTTCAAGAAGGACCACACATTGAGCTTGGAATTAATGTGTCTATCGAGCCTCTTGACGTGTGTTGGCTTTAAGTGACGCCAACATATTAACATAACCGTGGAGAATTGTAATTAGTGGCTGGGCTGTCCACACTTTTATACCTGACGAGGAACTGACGTGTTTGATGTAGGTAGATAGCATCTAGCATCCACTCTTCTCTCTTTCTCTCTAATCCCCCTTCTCTCTCTCTCTCCCTCTCTTTCTCTCTCTCTCTCTCTCTCTCTCTCTCTCTCTCTCTCTCTCTCTCTCTCTCTCTCTCTTCTTCCTCTCGCTCTCTTTCTCTCTTTATCTTCGGATATGCCTAAATCATGATACCACTCTATTCTACCTTCCTTACGTTACGTTCCGAAATGAACCGACTTTCGGCTGTGTTTCGTGCAGACATCAGTCACTTGGCGGTTATCAAGGTTACGACCACTGGCGTACCTACATTTTACGCAAAAATTGATCATTGATCATTGATCCCAATGAAGATCATTGGGAAGTAGCAATAAGCAGTAAAAGCATCAGCTGGTTTACATGCATATTAGATATTGCGATATACATGATAGACGAGGCTTACTTCATCTCAACGTTGCGTTCCAGTATCGATTTGTGGCCATAAACGGCCTTGAGAGAACTCATGCTTATTCACTGGCTATTAGGCCCGAGCAGACCGAGATTGGCTGAGACATTAATGGTGTCGGGTGTTTGATGCGGCGATTAATAAGGCCATAAAGAGCGATCAGCAGCTCAACAGGGCGGCGCTGGCTGACGGTTAGAACCGGGCTGACGCTGCGGGGCTTCCCAGGGTGCTGAGCTGGTGCTGATGGACTGCTGAGCTGAATTGGAAGGACCTCTGAGGTCACCTCTCCAGCCGTCGAAACTCGGGCCGTGCCTGCTCACCGCACACAGAGCAAAGATCTAACGGACAACTGCGCGCCCTGGACAGGCAGACAGGTCATCCTCAGATACTAGCGCTCCTCCGCTGAACCTAGCGGGTCCGCTGCTATTCTCAGCCGTTTGGGCATCAATTCTGAATACGCCGTGCCGGAAGAGATCACCCCAGATCAGTCGTGGTTCAGAACTGGTGGGCGTCTCAGTCTGACCCGGTGGGCGGCCTGTGTGGATGAGCAGACAGTGAGATATCTCGGTAGGGGCGGGGGACGGGGTGTGACCTGTCAGAGCTCCGCGGCTCATTCACCAGCTCCGGACCTCCCGGCGAGCGGCCCAGCACGGAGTCGGACCGAGTCCGGACTCCACGGGACTCGGCGTGGGGTCTATACGCCGGCCGGTGACTCAAATTAATGACTCGAATATCGCCGGATGGAGCAGGTTGGCCTCTCTCACGGGTCTGGAACGCCCTTTCGACATCAGATTTCGTATGAGATGCCCCACAGGACAAATGATGTATAGGTATATTTACAACCTGTTGTAGCTCGAAGATGGCTGGTGGAGGTCAAGGGGAGGCCTGTGCCACGAGGCCGCTGAGGTCACTGGTCAGTTGGCTGCATTCTTGTTGTAATGCGTGGCATGCCCTGGTGCCTTTGACCGGCGCAGGTATGCCACAGTATTCAAGCACTTCAGATATGTATCTCCGTGATCAATATTGCCTTTGAGAGTAGTCCTTTCTGTGCAGGAATACCAGCATTGAATCAGCAATCCCATCGTAAATCGCCGTTTTATCTCCAAGTGTCCATCTTCGCCCACCGTTTGCCGGCACTGACCTCAGACACAGTGGTAGCAGACTCGCAGTGTGCGGCGTCCCCGACCCTCCGACCGGGCTGACGGTGGACCATCGCCGACCCCTCCGCGGGCAGGCCGCTGCCAACGGTCGTCCATCATCCCAACAGCTTGTTGTTGCCCCCGCCGTCTCGGTGCGTTGCGACATCGACGCTCGCGCGGCTATGTCCGCCGCCGCCTCCAGATCGGAGCGGTGCGGACCGGAGGCACCCGAAGATACAGCTCCGCGCGCACCGCGCACACGCCAGTGAAAGTGAACAGAGGGAGGGACGCAGGCTGACCTCGGGTCAGCGCAGGTCACAGGCTGCAGAAGGATGCCAATGAACATTGAACATACATACTGCGTGCTCCTTGGTGTGGAGAGATGAGGGAGTGGCTGAAAATAGCAAAGGGGCGTGGTTCAATTTACTTTATAACCCATCAACTCGAACTCGTCTGTTCCAATAGGTAAAAGCATTCCACAATGAAATATAAGCCTTCAACACCACATTCATTAATCAAAACACTGCTTATATCACGCTGGGTCAGATTTTTGTCTTCTAAAAAATTGTCCTTTTATGACACGGTCACCTGAGGTGCTCTGGCCTATCTCTGTATTTCGACGGCCGTCCTCTTTCCAAAGCAACAACCCCGGCTACCAACGAGCATGACTCCACTGGTTCTCACAGCTGTGCTGGGCGTCGCCCAAAGTCAGACGCCTCATACACATGCACTGAGCGGTGTCCTCATCACAGGACTAGAGATGTCCTCCTCCAGAGAGGACTGACGCCGCCCTGATGGCGCCATCACGTCCGTATTGGGCGCGGCGCACAGAGGCTGCCGAGGGGGAGGGATTAGGGGGGGGGGTGCTGACCCCGGACAAGGTCGCGACGCTCTCCGCCAGCCCATATATGGCGCGTGCCAGGCTCTGTGCGCTGGCCGCAATTACGACGCGGCCGTGGCGATGGTGGGGAGAATGAGAATGACAGGCTAAGAGAATGACGATGGAGCTGCGCGCGTGAAGATAAGAAAACGGAGTGTTTTGTATGTAGAGAGCGTATGGTCAGTGCCAGTGGTCAGAAACCATATCATCGTTCTGTGACCACCATCGGACGGAGCTGTTCTTTGTGTAGCTATAACTGCCGTTTCACAAACACATGACTTGTTTGCAACCCGTTACATCTCGTGGCCCATCCTGTGGGTGACCTATCCTGCAACTTGTCTCGTGACCCACTCTTTAATCTAATCTGTTCTGTGACCCGTCTTACGACTCCTCTCATCCGTCATCTCGTACCCTAGCCCGTTTCCCCATTCCGTTACCCGTCGTCCCCTGTCCTCTCCCGTGTCCCGACCAGTGACCAGTCCTGTGCCTCGTCCTGTAGCAGGTTTCTTGCCCTGTCCTGTAACTTGTCTCGTGATGCTTTCCGGAGCTTGTCTCTTGTCCTATTCCGTGACCTGTCCTGTGACCCGTCCTGCTGTGACCTATATTATCCTGTGTGCCCCATCCTGTGACCTATCCTGTGACCCTAACCGACCCGACTCCCGGGTCTAGCGTCTAGGCCGTGGGAGAACGGACGACCCTCCGTTCAATAATGAACGCCTGTCTCCTGCCCGTGCGGACGGCGAAGGCCCGACTGGCACTTGACCTAAATTATGGCGCTGTTCCTCTGTGGCAAACCGCCGGCATTTGCTGCAGACGGAACGTGAACTGTTCTCGAGACGCGATGTGAGGAAGGCAGACAAATGATGTGAGGATGCTGTGGGGGAGGTATCATGGGTAGTTAGGTCTCAGAGACGAGCTGGTAAGTGCCGAGAAACGATGGTTGAGGGTTCATACGGTTTTTATTACACGACCTGCAAGCTGTAGTCCGTAGACCTACATCGTAGATGCTGCTAACGTCTTTATAGGAAGTCCAAAATGCCCAAATTTTACAAAACAAAATGCTTCATATTTTAGTTGATGGTTGTTGCCGATGGCCACACATCGTCGAAACTTCGGGAGACCACCCATAAAACCACTGTCCAAATCACCGCTAGCATCTAACAATATGTAAGGCGGGTGGCATTTAAACCATGTTTTCAAGCTCTGCCTACCATGGTCAAACGTACAGTCTCACCCTTGGTTTCGGAACCTTTTGATATAAAGTAGCTGTCAGCTGTAACACTATAGGATCTCAAACGATGTTTTGATCATCTGTCGAGATACTGCTTCGCCGTGGGTGTGCTGCTGGCGTCCCGAGAGCACGCCCGATGACTGGCCTTTTCCGTTTGTTTGGTGGTGTTGTTGTCTCGGCCGTGGCCGTTGACCTGCTCCATCACTGATACATATCCGGACATTCCGAAGGAGAGCGCACTGCCGCCAAACTCTGAGATACCATCCCTATACCATCCTCCCCCACACCTCGGAGAGGGAGCACTGCCACGTCCGGGGGGGGGGGGGTATATCAGAACAGGGCGGACCGTGATTGGACCGCGGCGGCGGATGGCAGTGGGCGGTGGCGGATAGTAGCTGTGGGCGGCAGTGGATGGCGGATGGTGGTTGCGGCCTTGCACGCACCGTGTCCTTGATTCTGAGAGGCCGGACGTCGGTCTGGGGCGTGCTGCTCTGTTAGATGACACCTGCGTGTTGTTCGTGTCCCCGGCACCGTCCATTCTATTGTCCGGTCACCGGACGCTGTAGCTGCGTCGGATACCCTCGGACGCTGTATGATACACGGTCAGATGGCCGTTCCAGTGACATCTTGAGCACCACACGGTTCCGCGGTGGTTTGATACGACACCCGCCGTGTCGACTTCATGTATGATGCGATCCGACAATGAACACCACTCGACTGACACGGCTGATGTCGCACACCAGCCGCTGTGGTCCCATTCAAACGGAGCGCGACGGTGTAAAACAGAGATCTGAAACAGAGGACAGTCTGCGTGTTGATACAGTTGCTACAGTACATTCGTATGCAGCTGGAGTTTCGGTGGTGTGTCTTCTGACGAAGTGTTGAGTCTCTAACCGGTCAGGCAAGCATTAGTCATCGCCAGTCAACAACGCATCCGTCTGCGTCACCGGATTCGCCCGCCGGGGACGCAACAGAGAGCGCCGCTGTCCCTAAGATTCACAATAACACAATCGCCCTTGTCATCATTCACTGTCGTATTGAATATCAACTGCATCCGTCTCCTCGAGTAAGCAGTTTTGACTGGATCAATCAATGTCAATGCACTAAATGACGATTGATTGATTTCACTTTCTTATCAGCGAAAATTTTACTTTCGTTCAACGAAAATACAATGGTGCATCAATTATAACGATGCATTATCAGGGTTTGGCACTGCTACCAAATTCCGAAGTCCCAGGTATATTGCTAATGATTCATTGCGTTACAACTTTCGATTTTTCACTTTGACAAGCACCTGTTTTCTGCAATTATTTTCCCTTATGTTTCTCAAAACCGGAGCTCAAGCAGGCACTGCAATATTCTGCGGTCGAGAGAGTGCCGGCACGCCGCCGACGGGAGTTTGAAGGAGAGAGAGTGGGAGGGGTGACCCTGAAGGGCGTGACCTCTGCAGACGTGTACGTGTGTGAACGGGCGCAGCGCCGCGCTCAGAGAGGGCTGCCAGGGGCGGATAAGGGAGGGGATGTATCCAGTAACCTTTGCCGGGTAGATTAAATTTGCAGTGGGGGCATGATGTGTTGCTGGTTGTGTTGGTGCTGGAAGGAGGCTGTGGAACTCAAAATATGATGACTAGAAGTTAGAAGCACGACAGAAGAATCCAAAGTAATGTGTGCCCTGTGCAGTGTGCATACTTATGTGGGGCACCAGTTTGAAGGACAAAATAAAGGCGCATCTACAAGGTCACATATTTACCCCCCATTCCATTTAAATGAAGCTTGTGACCTCGCAAGATAACTATTTAGGATGATTTCCGTTTTCTATGTAGGTGTGTGCTGTTATTTTTCACTCCTGCTAAAAATCTATAAATAGTCGTCATTTATGATAATCCAACAGAATGCAAGAGATTCCTGTCGGTCAATTTCACAGCATCCAAATCCCATAAATTCATGCAGTCTGAGCAGCTGTAGCTCCTCCGTCACTATTCAGCACACAGTGTCGTAGGCGGGCCGCTCGGTGCGGGGGCCGCGCGCAGGCAGCAGCTGGCCATGTGTCTGATGACGGATCGATGTCGGGTCATGCGTCTTATGACGGATCGATGTCTGCCGGGCGTGGTGGCACGCAGCTGCGCCGAGACGCGTGCCCGGCCTCCGACCGTCGCCGACAGTCCAAAATAGAAGCGATAGTGATGGATCCGCTGGTCCAGAGCTGGGCGATGATGGACAGGGCGAACGCCGCGGCATTTCTGCAGATGGCGGACTCTGTGCGGATGGAATGAGTCAGACTTGAGATCGGCAGGTCGTTTGTCGACAATGAAACTGGTAGATAAGAAAAGAAAAAAGTAGAGCATGAGCACACGGTTTGGCTCAAGATAACTCCCAGAGCTCCGGGCCTCGACACGGTGCAATAACTCTGAAAATGTGTTTTTTTTTTCTCTCCACAATAATTAAAACAGCAGCTTCCAAATGACGACATATGTCAATACCACGAACGAAGAGCTATGCCACAGCTGAAACCCGAAAACTGTCAAAATTGTGTGCCTCTTGACACACACTAATAACTGTAAAGACTACATTTTGGCCTAAGAGTATCTCTTGGGCCAAAATGCAATCTTGGCCCAAAATGCAAAATGTCCAGACGTCTGTTTGCCGTAACATAACTTGAAATAATTCCAGGCTTCACTGTGGAGACTTCATTCTGGCACACGACAATAACACAGGAAACTGCGTTTCACCATAGACCAATAACTGTGGAGACTGCACTTTGACACAGGACAATAACACCAAGTAACGGTGGAGACTGCGCTTCGGCATAGGCCAGTAACCAGGGAGACTGCGTTTCGGCATACGCCAATAACTGGACTGCGCTTCTGCGTAACTCCGTAGCTAGGACGAATGTGCCTGGCGCAAACACAACCATTTCAAATATTGCACAGTTTTGCCGTTTTCAGGTTCCATGTAATGGAGAGACACCACAAAGGCAGACTTACTTGAGGATTAACGTTTGAGCTTGTGCTTGGCATTTGGCTTGATGTGATGTGATGTGATGTGATGTGATGTGATGGTTCACACGCGCAGTTCACACTTGCCCGTAAGGTCTGCCGGTGACGGGCCCGACACCGTCAAAACGGCCGAAACTGACGGAGCGACGGCCGTCAGGTCGACGGGCATGTGTGAACCGGCAGCGTTTGACGGCCGGCAACAGCTGACTGCGCCGGCGCCGGACCTGACGGCCGTCGCTTTGGAAAGTTCAGCAATGTTCAACTTTTGACGGTGACGGGCCCGTCGGTTTGAATGTCTGCGTGTTGGAGGAAGAGGAAAAGGAACGTTATCATGCAGCATGAAGCTTATATGTATTTTTAGGATCATTTATACCATTTTCCATCCATTTATTGAGATGAAAGTATTTATTACGGCACGATATCTTGAGATTCGATCCCTGATTTTAATCAACGAACCGATGTGTCTTTCATTTAAATAAAGTTGCAGCATTATTTGACATAAAAATGTAAATGCGTGGTAATTTATTTCTGTAATTCAAATAATATTTTAACCTCTCGGCCTCTACCCCCTCCCCATCCCCTTCCCCCATCTGCGTCCATCTCGAAAATGGTGCGCCATTTCTGTCACAGTATATGGCAGCCAATGGGAGCTACCAAATCTCAACTTTCGTTTGACGGGCTGCAGGCCGTCAGGTCGACGGTGACGGGCCCGACACCGACAGACTGACGGTCATGTGTGAACTGCGTTTTAGACACGCACCATCTTTGGTCTTCATATCATCTGTTTTCATTGCTTTATCATCCCATTTTTATATTATTGATACTTGATAGGCCTTCCCTTACTTTCAATCACAACGGGAAGTTTATCCTTATCTCTCGGTAAAATGCAGATCAAATCTAATGGCTGCAAGGTTACCCTAATTGCATGACATTGTTCATGCTGCTCTTTATCTAAACAATGCTTAACCTGTGGTCGGTCTGTTGCGCTCACATTGACCTCACACAGAGTGATCCGCGCCGACTGTGTATCGTTAATTGATCTAAGGCAGACCAGCGTCCGGACAGTAAACAGGAGCGCCGGTACAAAGTACCGCGGCTCGATAACATTCCGATGGGCGAGATTGACAAAACACGACAGGGCATGTGAACCGGTTCAGTAGGTGTAGGGTATGCTGAATGGAAGCGTCTTGATTCATCGCTAGATGATGTGTATGTGCTGAATTTTTATCATCGCTGCTCTGGGGTACTCTACATATGATAGAACTTACAAAGGACACCGCTTGAAGTGCCTGGCGGTAAAAAATCTCAGACACGATTCAACTCTGTCGGAACTGGTCTGTGATCTTCCTCGACCATCTCCACTGACACCCGCCCCACGTGTGACCCGGAGTAGTGACCTTCCCAAGGTCTGCCGCCACGCTGTCTTCTGTTCAGACTCCACCAAAGCGCGGCAGCCGCCAAACCCTCTCAAACCCTGTCAACTCACCACCTGCCGCCCATTTACACACCAAGCAAGTAACACCAGCTGCACCGGCAGTCCAGTGACGAAAGTGACTCGGCGCTGCGGCATATTTGTCGCACGTGCTGTTCGCGGAGGCCGGTGACTGCCAGCTCCAAGGTCGTTTCAGCAGTGACGATGTAGGCCGGTCTGGGGCGTGGTGATGCTGAGCTTTGAAAATGGCCCTGGCGGTGGGAGTTTGGCTGGACATGAGGGTTGCCGACCCTAATCGGTTACAGGTGTTGAGCACCGTGCAACGACCGACCCTGACACGTCACAGGTGTTCAACAGCTATCAATGACAGACCTTGACATGTCACAGGTGTTAAACACCGAGCACCGACCGACCCTGACATGTCACAGGTGTTTAATACTGAGCGTTGACCGACCCTGACATGTCACCTAGGCGGTGCGTCCACCCGGGAGCGGTCACAGTCGCGACTGATAGGCAGGGTCGCGGCCAGCCGTCGCGTGACCACGTTCTGACCGTCCAGAGACCAGCATCAATCTCTTCGAGTGACATTCCGATATGGACACGGAATGCCAATGAAGTTTTCTGGTTTGTGATGACGAGATCGAGCTCTGTATGGAGCTCTGATATGCGGCTTCTGAACCCACAACTCATATTGCGTGCGCATATGTCGTCATTGCTGGCTCGGTATTTGCTATATCGGGATTTTATTGCCCATGTTTACATAGTTATTCGCTAATGATGAGACATATGCATTACTTTGATGGGCTGCACGGGCACGTGAGATAATTAAATTTATTGTACCGGATTTTTATTAGTGCTTACACCTCATAGCGCATAAAACCCACCATTTCTCTAAGGAATTAATCGAACTGTCTATCAACGGTGCCAATCGTTTTCTGCTATCAGAAGTGGTCATTAGTGACTCATTGATGGGTTTTTGATGGCCTTGGTAGGTACCTAACACATTTTGTGGAACTATATATTTGAAGGCGCATTCATTTTGATTGAATCAATAGCTGCCTTGAATCATAAAGCTCATCGGATATTGGCTTGTTCAAAAGGTTCTTTCCTTTTATTAACCGAATATTCTTGTTGAAGTCGTTATCTTTTATAACTCAAGATTGCAAATTTATGCAAGCTATTTGGCATTCTGCATGACACTGCTTCAGTTAACCCAAATACAAACCATCAGGCGAGGACAACTACTGCTGCTTCATAAGCTAGTTATGAGTTGTGCAATAATCGTCAGAATATCCAGAACCTGCCGCTGCGACCAGTGACATTTCACGTGTGTCATTCCAGTAACTCATCATAGTCAAAGGTCACTTCACTATCCCTTTCACCATATGAATGCGTCTGCTGTCACGAAGGTGTTGTTATGGAAACATCAGTCATTCTGCACTTCATTGCGAGGAATGAGTGGTGCTCTCAGATCAGTATGCCAATGAGCATGCTTGCACACTTTCTTCATGTGTTGAATCCCTTTCGAATCATCTAGATTTGACTAAACTCTTTTGAGCATTATCGGTTGGTGTATTGAAGCTTTTTTCATTTAGATTGAATTAATGTATTTAGGTAAATGGTCATCATTGACCTGCCGGTTGAATCTTTCACCCTGGTATCCAGATGTCAACACACCGGAGACTTCACACCGAGTACATCTGTGACATCCCGGCAGGGTCTCAGAGCTCCTCCTCTCCCTCTCCTCTTTCTCCCTCTTCTCCCTCTCTCCTCTCTCTCTCTCTCTCTCTCTTTCTCTCTCTCTCCCACCTTCTGCCCCGTCACCGGCGTGAGCCCAGCTGAGAGAAGGCAGGCGGTGCCGACTCTCAGACTCCGCTCCATCAGCACCGTGACCCAGAAGGCCGACCCGGCCCCCTCCCTCCCTCCCCTCCCCACCCCAAGGTCGCCACAGCGGCCGCGTCATCAGTGGATGTTTTGTCGACCTCTCTAGCGCCGCCACCGGCACCGAATCAAACAAAAACGCCAGATGTTGGATGAGACGACACCGTGCATATCACGCTCAACAATTGGCTCTGGCCGCTGTCCGCTTACCGCTGCTTTGTTTGCTGGTCGTATTTAGGTACCGACAAGGCTTATTTTGCTGCCACTGATCGCAGCTGATCAGCGATCAGAGGCCGCTGGCTGACCTGAAAGTAACAAAGCGCGCTGTGGTAATCATTGGCTCACTCGCATTGCTCCAGGCGGGCCATTAAAATCTCCTCACGAGATACCTGGTCAAACACAATCGGCACGCGAATTACAGACGGGTTGTTGGGACCGTAGTCATTTCATTATCATTATGAGTAACTCGAGCGGCTGAAGTGCACGAGCGTGCACACGTGCAACTCAATGCGGTGATGGGAATGTGAGTGCGCTCCCAGGGTGAATCATTGCACTGAAACCCGGTCTAGGGTCCGGTGACTGGCAGAAGACACTGTGCTGCTCTTGGTCACGCTCAGAGCGTTATCCACGTGGTTGTGTGAAGCACAGTATGATCCAATTCCAGTCAGACGACATTGTAATGCCATGATTGTCACTAACATAGCCAGGCTTGCATAATTATCGACATCGCTCAGTGGGATCCGATGCAGCCCGTCAGACGCGGCTTAATTAGCTATCCTACGTATAGCTTTAGCATCGCACCTAATAGGCTGGGTAGGGTAGCTAAGCCAGTTCTGGAGTCGGCATTAAACGCGGCGCGGAGGTTAAACAGAACAGAGTGCAGCAGGTGTGCACTGTGCACTGCATTGAGCAGTGTGCAGTGTGCACTCGGCCAGCCGGGCTCATCACGTATACCGCGACCGCCGCCCGCCCGACGCGATGGTGCCTTGTTGACAACTCAGCTGGGGAGGGGATGGGAGGAAGAGTGGGTCTGCTTGTCGGTCTTCTTACAATGGCAGGAATGGAGGTGGGAACTACATGCATCTCATTGATCGGCGAGCGGGAACCAGCGAATGAATGAAACCGGTTTTAGATTCGTGCAGGACGTAAATGGGTTGTTACATTTTTGTGGTGGTCGTTCGCTCCTATTCTTCCTCGTAGCACCTGCAAATAAAGCTAATGGAATACTGTTTTCCAATTTACCTCCATTTTTTAGCGAATGCATTGATTCTTTGGCATGGGAGCGTCTATCTCGCATATCATCTCGCCGAATACTCTCCCTTCCACCTTGCGAAAATCATTAGCGGCATCTCACTCTCTACTCTCTGACCCGCTGGGTAGAGGGCGGTAATTTTACAGTTTTCTCGACACCAATCCATCAGCACCCCCCACCATCGATACGTCTCCGATAGCCACCGACTCTCTCTGTGAGAGAGACAGTGCCGACAGTGCTCTCCAGTCTCCACCACTATGGCACCCAGCACCCGGCAGCGGTGGTGGGAAGTCGAGCCGGCGCGGTCCGACCCCGTGACCTCAGTCACCTCAGCCGCCGCCTTCCCGCTCAGTGACGGCCGTTTCTCCCGGCGCCGCAGTCTTCCGGTTGACGTTCAGAAACACGCCACCGAAAGTGGGCCCTCCATCCGGTGCAGTGCTAGAGGTAGCGGTGGGGTGGAGCGACAGTTATCTCTTTGTAGAATGAGACAACCCGGCCTAACTACCGAGGCACCGGGGACGTCTCTGTGGCCTCTGTCGCCTACAGCCGCGGCTGAGACAACGAACAACACCGCCGGCGACCCACACTGATCAGATGTATCGATAAGATATTCCTTTTTGACGCCGACCTCGCCGCTGGCGTCAGTGAAAGCCGCGGCGGCGGCGGCGGAGCGACCGCATGCCGCCCGCGCGCGCTGCCGGCTTCCCTCAGCACGGCATCGGCTCCAAACGCCGCCTCCGTTATTGCGTTCATCCTGGGGTGGCGGCGGAAAAGAAATTGCTCGTGACACCCGCCGTGCGTAAGGTCACCTCAAAGGCGAGAGTCCATGCCACTCGGTACCCTGGATAGCCACAGGGCAGGTGACCTCTGCACCGGAAACGAGACGAGCACAGGTCTGTCGATATTACCGGACGGAAGCCGGGTGTAATATACGTGTTTTAATGGCTAACGAGTGTAGGAAATCAGATTTGATTGAAGTTAAACATGGAGATCATATTTGATGTTCGCGGTTGTAATTGATAGTTGAATCAGACAGGAAACAAGGTCGTATGCTTGTGTGTTTGGTCAATAAGATTAGCTTGGGAATATTTACCAACAATAGAAAACATTAGTTCTCAGCCATTTTGTACCTACTTAAGTCATAATTAGACGTATTAGGAACATCATACCTGTACGAATTCGCCAATTTGCGTAGATACTGTAAGCTTGGTCGTGCATATCGAGTACAACGTCTTTTTTCTGTAATCACACCCCCCGCCGGTTAAATTGATCTTGGGCGCTGACATGTTCACAACATACGCAGAAAATATGTGACAGGACATACCAAGAATACCAGCACTGTTCACATTTTAGCGAAAGATCACTGGCCATTTAGACATTAGGTATTTGTGCAGAAAATGATTCTGTATTTCCTCGAAACTTAATTGCCTTCACCATGGCATATATGCCCGCCATTTCACATGAACCATGAAACTACATCCTAATAATGCTTACTTTGCGAAGTTTAAATCTAGATGAAATATCATCTTCTTGTCAGTGATTGGCATTCCAATCGACATCCCGCAAGCCAGTTTCTTGGGCGCCCACAAGACAAATACGCTTGTTGTTCTCCCGTCCTACGACGGTTGAAACAAACGATCACATTTGTCAGAACCAGGATCCAAAGTAAGATTGTTTTGAGTTGGAGCCTGTTCTTTCCAGATGAAGTACTTACATTGGTCTACTGGGGAGTCATTAGCATAAATTCATCGTTAAATAACACGAGCCCAGCAAATTGCAATCATTGGTTGGTGAATGCCTATGTGAACGGTTCCACAAATTAGCCGCACTTAGCCTCGTGGTCCTCTCTCTCTCTCTCCCCCCCCTCTCTCTCTCTCTCTCCCTCTCTCGCTCTTTCTCTCTCTTCTCTCGGCGTAACTCAATCAGCGTTATCCACACGTCACAGATCCCAAGGATATAATCGATTGCTGACATTGCACACAGACACTCACTGCAACTTTCCCAGGCACGGTATGTTTTACTACACCCCCCGTTGTGTCAGTGAAGGTGTGTGTTGCTGGGAGTCAGCGAAGCATGGCGGTCTCCGCTGGACAGCCCGTCACAAGTGACCGACTTCACCCGTGGTAGCCGGACGGTGTAGATTCACACGGCCCGTCATATTGGCGTCACACTCGGCTGACGCGGTGAAGACATGAGCCGTCCGCCCGCGCTGTTGCAATAGACACTCCGCTGGACACTCGACTGGACACTCGACTGGACACGCTACTGGACACTCCGCTGGACACTCGAGTCGGACTTTCAACTGATGCTAGATTGCTACACAGTTGATGAAGATTGGATTTAATAAGCATGATACTTCCGCCTGATGGAACAGGAAAAGTTTTAATTTAGATGGGCCAACTTATCTATCTACAGACTACAGCATTCTGCTTTCGCTACTGACGAAAGTGATGCTTACATGATAGCTCGTCCCTTATTCCATGCATTACAATTACTTTCCTCAATTAATCTTCCTAAAATTTTCTTCTTAATCTCCCATTTAGCAGGCTCCCTTCTGTTCATCATGCTTCACCTTAAACTCTGCCATGTCGCCCGGTGTTGCTCGCACTCCCGACCGATCCTCTGGTGAGTACCTCCGCCGGACGGTGACCGTGGCACGGCGTGGCAGTCGCCCACCGCTCCTCTGAGATCTGTCGGACACACCTCTCGGTGGAGGTGGCACTCGTCCGCCGCCCTGCCCTCAAGGACGGAGCTCGGCGGCGGTCCGTTGCCGCCCTCTGACCCCCGTGGAGCGGACACCTGATCGGTGATCACCTATACCAGAGCCGAGCTGAAACAAACAATGCTCGGCGTCCCACTATTTCTTTTCCTGGGTGCATGCCGGCTACTGTTGAGCGGGAAGCTGCCACAGCTGTGTCCACGTCTACCCCAGTCCACAATGCAGCTGCGCCTCTACGCTCCTTTCCAATCACAGCTGTGTAGGCATAGGTACTGTATGCATACCTATACAGCAGTGTGTCTACGCGTGGCCACGCATTGTGCACAGGGCTTCGTCTATCTACTGCACTTACGCATAATGCATATGCTATGGGGGCTTAGGCCAGCTCATTTCTATTGCACAGAATCAAGCCAACAAGACTGACAAATTTCATGGCTGCCTTTAATACGACTGTCACCGAAAAAGCGTCGACATTCCAGTTTTGTGCTTCACTGCTACTCTCCGCGTCACCTGCTTTGTCAGCTTCCCGATTCTCCTGACGTCTGCTTTTTTTGTGTGGCGGCGTCTGCGCTATGATCCCTCGATACCATGGCTCGTCTGAGACGAAGCGGCCCGCGACCTTCGCCACCGGGAAGCCCTTGGTCGACGCCAGCGCTGCATATTAATCGGCATTGTTGTCTTCAGTTCCGGAGTCGGGCCCACGTGCGGTCATTAGCTTACATCCGAGGCTGGGGTGGTCACTATCGGTGCTTTGTGCTCGTAGTACACTCATGGAACGGTGGACTGACAAAGCTGGTGCCCATAGCGAAACTGGCGTTACAAAGTTATCTATCATGTTATACAATATCTGTAAAACGGATGTTATCGAAACATATTGTAACACCTTTCATTGCTACCCGGAAATTAAACAGTTTTATTTTGGCATAACAGTGGTGTTCTCTTTCTCTCTCTCTCTTTCTCTCTCTCTCTCTCTCTCTCCCTCCCTCCCTCCCTCTCTCTCTCTCCCTCCCTCCCTCCCTCCCTCCCTCCCTCCCTCCCTCCCTCTCTCTCCTCTAAGTCCTTCCTTTTCATCACTACAAACAAGGTTACCATTAGTACGATTGGTGTATAAGCAAGCTGAATGCTGTGCTACTGATATATGCATCACCTGTCTTGTCTGTGTTCCAGTCTCGTGAGATCCACTCTGCTTTTAACCCTGCTGTCTCCTAACTGACGTCTCTCCTTGTTCTTCCCGCAGGATATCTCCCAGTCTCCTTTGAAGCCGGTCAGACGAGCTCGGGACGTCACCATTCGTCGGTTTCTGCTGTCGTCTGTGTACAACGACAGCCATGAGCCATCACCCACGGACCAGCGAGATGCTCATTAACTTCGTCCACCGTTTGAGAGCGCCCTAATCGGTGTCTGGTGTCCCCGTGCCCGTCGTCGCTCGTGCCATTGTTACTGCTCATTCTGTTCTGCGGGTCCAGTACAGACGTCTGATGGTTTACGTCCGATTACGCCTGATGATTTGCCGTGTACCCCGTGCTAGGGTCATATCTGTTGTATCATCAGTCTACAAACTTCCTTGGGCCCGCCTTCTCGTGTCGGGACTATATCACCGACCAGCGAATCACCGGTGATTATCGACAATCGCACGGTCATTAGATCCTCCCTGGTCGTGCCGGCAGTGGTCTGACCTCGCGTGACCCGCAGTGACCCGCAGTGACCCAGTGTGACCTAATGTCGGGACGAGGAGGGAGCTGCGACCCGTCTCCACCACTTTCACTAATCGAAGTCAGCTGGGACGCCGGATGAGAGCAAACTAGCGTGGCCTTAGGCGACGTTAGGCGACCCCTCGCCCCAGCAGGTCAACTCAAAACATTGGAAATGTTCGGCACTCACGTGATCAGGCAAGCGTCGTGGATTCGAAGCGTGGTAACTGGCTGCGCCGGTCATGAGAAGAAGACAATTACAGTCCAAACCAATGAATTGAGTGAGACAACCCATAGGCTAAGGGATGGATCACGTGACCTGTTGCGAAGTTCGCGGGCGAATCCGACTGGTGCTCAGAATGATTGCGTGAGAGGCCGTTGGTTCTTCGGTCCCTGGGGAGTGTCGCGGGCCCAGACAGCCTCATATGGATCCGTACGGTTAGCAAATGTATAATGATTGTGTAACAAGCGTGTGTTGGCCGTTTAATATTGGTGAAAGAATGTGTGATATTAACGTGGCCTGCGCCTCGGAGTGGCCATACGAGCCACGAGAAAGTACGCATGCCATTATTGTGTCCGAGTTATCTCTAATCGTGATGTATATGAGAATCTGTTGTAAGCAGCTGTTATGGAGAATACAGCCTACCACTAACGCGAACGCCGGCTAATCTTCCATAATCCAGAATCACGTAAAACATTAGCAAATTCGTAACTGGTGGGAAGCTGTCGCCTTTATTGCGAATGGGAAACCGTCTTCATAAATCTGTTCAACAGCTCACATTTCAGGCCGCGATGTGTTCAAATGTGAGCGGCCCAGCGAAGTCGTTCGGTAAAACCGTTCAAAGGAAGAGGAAGCAGGGGGCGCCTGGCGGCTGGTCGGTGATTTGTTATTCCGATCACGAGAGGCCGTTCCATTCTGGAGCCGCGCTGATTCAGGCGTCCGCTGCGACCATGATTGGGTGTGATGATAGCCCTCTTCCCAGTCACGTATTTCGGCCAAGGACACAATAAGAACTGTCATGAGTAGTTCCAAATAATGTTATCAGCTATTTTTCTTTAACGGTTAAAGATATATTTTGCTGAAGTTTGAGCTTGGCAAGTCATCTAGGATTTAGGAAAGATTGATTTAAGCATGTTATAATGCCCAAAGGCTTTCCTACTTCTCGTCCATAACACCGGCAAGACGGATTATGAAATTTTAGTTCCAGGCGTAGATAACATGAATATGTTTCAGGTTATGTAAGATGAGAAGGTAGGTATTCAAATTTACAAATCGCGTTTTTACGGAGGTACCTATAGGCAAATATGTTATCCTAGGACATAAAATATAGAGATGCAGCAGCTGTTTAGTGAGACTCGTCTCAGGACTCACGACTCTCGTTTACGAATCGCATCCGGCGGATTCCAACAACGATTTCCATATCGAGAAATGACCGAAGTGCGCATTTGATGGGGCCGAACACGTTTATGCTTGGGAGGACTATGACATGGCGTGATCCTCCGTCGTGGGCGCTCTGGGACGCGGCGTGGTGACGAAAGTGACGCGGTGGGTGCGCCGATCTCGTCACACCGAGCCTCCGTCACGGTGAGGACTCACGCTGTGGACATGGTTATCTTGATGTGGACATGGGGGACACTCGGCTACCGTGGGACTCAGCGGGCGGGCGTGGCGGCCGCACGGGAGCGGCAGCCCGTTACCGTACGCCGTGCTGTACCTACTGCGGTAGGCCGGTGTAGTATGGCACGGCACCTCGACACAGTTGAGGGAGCAGTGAGCACTGACATAGTATCGCGGAGAAAACATCGCGTGGGCTACCGTCCTGAGGTCGTGTAACCGCAGCGTAGACTGACTGAAAACGTTAACAGAAAGGACGGTGGAAAATCATCATGATATGTAGGATTTATTGGACATGTTTTCTCCTCACAGGTGTATTATTCACATTTTCACAAGTCCATTTGCCAGGACAGATGTCCATAATAAAAGGATATCACGATGGCCGATAGGCACTAAGCTCCTGCAAATTCCTCGATGCTCGTTGCGCAGACTTTCCGCTTTGGCCTATCGCAATATTACACTGCATTCCTGTTCCTTGTTTTATGGCTATTCTGATAGACGGTGACAGCATCCAATTGGCAGTAGCCGTCAGCCGAACTCACTCACTAGGAATTTGTGCAACAGCCGTTTCATTTCTCGATTTCGTCCATTTCCTTTATACCGTCATCTCAGGCACACGGAGTTCCGAGTCAAGATGGCAGGGCCGAAGCGATACTGGAGCTTCTTAGGAAATCTGAGGCAACTGACAAATGAATCAAATGTCAAACAATCGAAAGCTTTATATGCGTACCCGGTACCGATGAATTATCTGAAATGCTTCCTTATGCCATCCAATCTGATATTGGTGCTCAAAACGTAACACTTTCTGCTTATCACGATGTCATTCAGTTGGATTTATACCTACACTCCGTTTTGATTTCGCGACCCAGAACAATAGGTAGTATTGGACACAGAGCTCGATATGAACAAGGGCGGATCTAGGGGGTCGTTTTGGGGGGGGTCACCAGTCGGCCGACATACCAGGTCTGGTGAATGAATTCTGACGACCGGGGGGGGGGGGGGGGGTAGGGAGCGAGTATGTCGAGATCAAAAAATGACATTTGATCTTCGTCGTTTATAAGATGAAGTTTTATCGTAAGTCACTCGGCTCAGTAGTTTTAGTTAGTGAAACCCACCTATATAGGAGCGTCGCCACGGATTTTTTACTGGGGGGGGGGGAGGCGGGTCGACCGACTTAAAAACCCAGAAGTAGATATAGTTACCTCACTTTTAGCCTAATGCATTAGTAAATAGTAGCATACAGTCACGATCTCTCTTATTGACCTGTGTATGAATCGGCGGCGCGAAGCGCCGCAAAAATTTGCAAAAAAAAGTTGTCAAAACACAGCTCTAAAACACAAATATTACAACCTTTTTAGCATGCTAGTACAAGCCGGAGTTCCTTCACAGTACACATATGAATTCCGATTCAATTTGACACGGTTGGTGTTATTACAGTCACTGTTATTTCTCTCTTATTGATTGGTGTATAAATCGGCGGCGCGAAGCGCCGAGAAAATTTGCAAAAGAATGTGTCGAAACACAGCTCCAAAACACAAATTTTACCACCCTTTCAGCATTGCAGTACAAGCCGGAGTTCCTTTACAGCACACATATGAATTCTGATTCAATTTGACACGGTTGGTTTATGTAATTACAGTCAAGATTTCGTATTGACCTGTACGTATGTACATAAATCGGCGGCGCGAAGCGCCGCGAAAAATTTGCAAAAACATTTGTCAAAACACAGAGGGGGCCTCCTCTCTACAGAGGACCACCGATCTCTACTGCGGGCCTCCTCTTTTCACAGGGCCTCTTAACTACAGAAGCTACAGGGCCTCCTCTCTACAGAGGGCTTCCTCTCTACTGAGGGTCTCTCCCTTTAAGAGGGCCTCCTTTACAGAGGGCCTCCTCTCTTCAAAGAGCCAGAGGACCTCATCTCTGCAAAGGGCCTCCTCTCTTCAGAGGGCCTCTTCTCTACAGAGGGCCTCCTTTCTTCAGAGGGCCTCTTCTCTACAGCGGGTCTCCACTCTTCAGAGGGCCTTCTGCATTCAGGCGGTCTCCTTTCCACAGAGGGCCTCCTCTCTACACAGGGCCTCCTCTCTACATAGAGCCTTCTCTCTACAGCAGGTCTCCTCTCTACAGAGGGCCTCCTCTTTAAAGGGGTCTCCTCTCTACAGGGGGCCTCCTCTCTACTGAGGGCCTCTTTTCTACAGAGGACCTCCTCTACAGAGGGCCTCCTACCTACTGAGGAGTCAGAGGGGCCCTAGCGGTCAGACACAGACACTAGCGGTTATTCACTGGAGGCCCCAGGAAGTAAGAAGGGCCCTAGCTGTCAGGCTGGTCAGAGGGCCCTGAATGTCCTGACGTGATTTTTGGGATTCCCGTGAATTTCTTTCGCCTCAGACGTGATTTTGACCTGCCAGGGCCCAGGGGCACTAAAAATAAAACAAACAAAATAAAAAATGAAAATAGGACATCACCAAAATTAAGTGACCGAAATCCGTTGAGTTTTTAATTTTGCGTATAGGTAGGGGCACCACGAATTAAATTCATGACCATCCCCTTGGAGTTTTCCTGGATCATCCCCTGGTGCTCGCACGGTTGAGACAAAAACGAGTAAGATTCTGGTCTTCAATACGCCTTTTCACGCAACACGATCCAGAAAAACAAAGGTATTAGCTCAGAAGTGTTTGACAGGTGATTTTGAGCATGCAAGACGGCGTCTATAGCGCATTTAGGTCTTCGGCTTTTGGGGGGGGTCAAATGACCCTCTCAGACCTTTTGGGGGGGGTCATGACCCCGTGGACCCCCCCCAGGATCCGCCAGTGGATATGAATGGCTGCCCGAGACCAGAGTGGATACCTATGTTGGGCAGGGCACATACTTTGTACTGCGATACAATTGCTTGAACGAGCATACGAGCATACATACAATTCATCCGATAATAGATCTTACTCTGATGCGTATTGTTTTTTTTTTACCTTATACCTGATTTCTTTCCTTGAAGGAAGCTTAAGTCTGATCCATATAGGTAGGCATATAGAGAAAAATCTGTCAAAGCAGACCCTGTATGTGCCCTGGCTGTGTTCGTTTGATAAGATCGGATCTCCCACCCTGCACCCCTCCCTGTCCCGCCGCGCCGATCCGATGTCCCGGCGTGGTCTGTTGCACGGCGCCGGCGGCGGTGCCTGCCCGCCCGGTCGGTCTGTCATCCACCCACTGACCGCCTCCGCAGCGCTGCCGTGACCTCTGCAGCCGCCAAGGTCACGGACGAGCGGCGCACACCGACGCGCCGGGTGGGGACGGATGTGCAGACGGGGACCGGATGAGGGGATGTGGCCTGGGGACGTAACGTGAGATGGAATCGTTGACACTGAACGTTTGGATGAAGGGATGAAGGGATGCGTGGAAAGGGTAAGGCTAATAGAGACGGACCGTGGTATGTACTTGGTAGGGATGGCGAGCTGCAGGGGATCGCATAACTCATATACCTACCTACCTAACGGACTTTTGTCAAAAGTGGCATAGTCATCGGCTTCTTTCTCCGAGCATTCAGGATTTGTAGCGAAGAAGTCCTCGACGAAGAGGTCATCCATATACATATACGAAACGTTTACAAGACTTCATTATCCAAAAGGTTACTTAATTCGGCTCCAAAACAAGGCGAAGGAAATAAGGAGGAAGAGTGTAGAAGAAAATTTATAGTCACCGTGGAAGAAAAGAAGAAACAAAAACAAGAACAAAAGAAGCGAGGACGATTCATAACGATTCCATCTCGAAACAAGCGAACGAAATAGCGACTAGTCTACGATCAGCTGGAACCAATGTAGCCATCGTTTTAGGATAACAAATTCAAGATTTAGTGCGACCGAAGAAGGTGAACACATCAGACAACAGTGCATAGGCGCGGGAGCCGGGGGGGGGGGGCAGTGGGGGGCAGCTTGCCCCCCCCCCCAACTCTAGGGCCGTGGGGGCGGTGCCCCCACAACTTTGAGACGAAATACTGCACTTTTTTTGCAAATGTTTTTCTTTTTTGTTGAAAAAGCCAAGGGATGAAAAATAAGTGGCCTAAAACCGGTGAGAAAACTAGATTTGGGGGTACCCTAGGTTCATCTCCATTATAGTGTGCCCCCCCAGTCTGAAAGTAGTTCCCGCGCCTATGCAACAGTGTTATATATGAGATAGGTACCTTGTTCTGGACTATGTTCAAAATCATATGTCGGTGAAACGGGGAGGGGTTTAAAAACACGACTTCAAAGTCTTCAAGAGCACAAACGTGATGTTCGAAATCATAAGGTACTCGTATTCAATGCGATGGTGCTTCATGTAGAAAAGTGTCATCTTCCAGCTTGGGATTCAGCTACAGTGATGGAAAAGGGCATGCCAAAACCGATTAGGAGAGCCATGGAAGCTGCATATATTTTACTTGAAGACACTGTGTCACTGTGTAACATAAAACCAGGCTTCTTGCAGCTGTAGAAGCCCGGTCCGTATTGATACCGACCGGCGAGGCGGCCCGCATTGATACTGACCGGCCCGTATCAATACGGGCCGGCCCTCCGGTCAGTATTGATACGGGCCGGGCAGTATCAGGGGGATGTCACTACTTTGCTTCGCCATAGGTCCAGTACTGATTTCGTCGGTTTCGATCCCGGTGACGTCAGTGCTGTCTACATCCGGGAACTTATCGCACTTGGTTCTCATTAGAGGTGGCCATATTGTTTTGTCTCGTGACGACACATTTGCGTCATCGGGATCAAAACTGGCTGTAAACAAATCGCTCAGTGTCGCTACCTACTATATATGGCCTTGGGCAGTATCAATACGGGCCGCGTTTTCAAACGGACCGTAACACATATCTACTGTGGTTGTTTGAGAAGCAATGTAAAATAAATAAAAAATGTCTGTCATAGTTGGCACCATGGGTGTAGTTTTCCAAAAATCATTGGGGGTGCTCAATAGCTTTCAGAAAGCCATGCCATAGTTTTTGTAGTTTTTTTTTAGCTGTTCTTTTTTACTGTAGCCATCAGGCATCATGCAAGAAATGATGTTAAATCGGTTCGAGAGCTTGTTTTAATAGCGCCACTGTAAAACAATTTTGGCTCACCCAATGCATTAACCCGCGCGGGGCTGGGGTCTCAAGCCGAACGCGCGGGGCTGGGGTCTCCAGCCGAACGCGCGGGGCTGGGGGGAGGTAAATTTTACCCCCCTGTTATCTCCCGAACTAATGGTCCGATTTGGAAAATTCAAACGCCAATCGCAAGATCTCATCACGAATAACTAAAAACATGTACTTAAAGGTAGTGTGCCAGCTTTCCTGGACCGTATGGAGTTAATGGCCCAGATAAGGAGAACCGGATTTTTAGAACTTATCCATACCTTCAAAACTCATGGAAACGTCTTAAATTCTTCAAATTTTGAGTACCCCAGTGCGAAATTCGCCCCGACGGGTTGTCGGTCGTACCCCAACCACATTTCACACCACTATGAACAATAAATGCACACACTGAAATCGCTATTACCGATATGCTCATCCAATCAAGTTTCGATAAACCCGTTTATCATCATCTCCTGCGGTTTCGAACACGCCTGTTAGGTGGTGCGGTAGACCGCGCCCAAAGCCAGGGCCCCGGTAACGTGAGGTAGCCGAGTCGGGGCAGCGTGCGCTGACCCAAGCCGGGGCCGCGCGTCCTCCCGGTGTCATGTGATAGCCCGGGGCTGCCCGCGGGGATGCGGTAGACCGCGCCCAAAGCTGCGGCCCCGGCTTGGGTCAGTGCACGCTGCCCCGACTCGGCTACCTCACGTTACCGGGGCCCTGGCTTTGGGCGCGGCTTCTGCTCATACTTTGTGGTGCGGTGGTGGGGCGTCGGGCCGCGCGCTCTGACTTCGGCCAAGAAAAATGTGTCAGCTGATCATTGTCATTTCTGCCACTTGCGTGTGGTGAAATGGGGTCATGACTTAAGAGACGGCTTTTTCATATCAATTATTTTACATAAAATCATATTTCAAACCATAAATAATGTTCGACAGCCAAATAAAAGAAACAATACCAATGCAGGCTTACAGTTTAAGGCTCGACATTGTGTTGTCTACGATTAGACAGCTGATAACTCATTCCCGTACGTCGTAACTCTATAATGACCTTTGCTTATTGTCACATGTGCGCCGCATTCGCGATTGTTGCCGACGCCTGTTTACAGGTCAGCCCACTACAATTGTTATACATATAGAAAAACCGATAAACTTTTAGGCGAAAAAGGCACTATTCCAGGCCCATTTTTTGATTTTTTTTTGCGATATTAGGTAAAAACAGAAGCTTCTTATCCTAGGAAAAATAAAATGGGAAATCTTTCAAAGGTGGCACACTACCTTTAATTTAAAGTTTGAGCTCAAGGTCAAGGTCAGGTCAAGGGTACAAATTGCAAGTTTCTACAGTATCGGCCTTGCACCGTAGTTGCCGAAGAATGGAGTCATGGACTGAGACTGATTGCCCAAAACGTGTTTGGGCCTGACCTTGGCCATAAGTTTGGCAGGCCAGATTTTGTACTGGACCATTTTGAGTCAACTTTGAGAAATACATAACGTACAACGGTGGTAAAATCGTTGCTATAGCTATAACACAGTTGACCCGCTCCGGGTGTGAGGGAGGGGTGTGGGGCAATGAGTGCACTGACGTGGCGCCCTCGGAGGGCCGGTATGGGATTAAAGCTCAGCTGCACTAAGGGCTTGTGTGGTGCCTTCAGTTATCGGTGGCACCCTCAGAATCACCGGCGTAGGGCCCTCAGAGCCGCCGGTAAGGGAGGCGCCGGTGTGGGGTCGCCATGCAGGTGCCGGTGTGGGCGATCAGAGGTGCTAGTGTGATTCTCTTAGAGGCGCCGATGAGGGTCCTTACAGGCGTTGCTCCGGGCCCTCATATAGACGCTGGTGTAGAGCCGTTACAGACTGGTGTGGGGCCTTTAGAGCTGCTGACGCGATTTGTCTACAAGCCGGCAGGGGTCTCAGTGACCGGCAAGGGGTCCTTAGGGCCTTAGGCCGGCAGAAGAAGTCCTGCGGGGTCCTAAGAGACCGGCATGGTACTGTCAGACGCCGGTGGGGCCCTCAGGGTCACCGTTGTGGGGCCCTCAAGTCATCAGTGGGTGGCCTTTAGATGCGCAGGTGTTGGATGGGTCCTCAGAGCCGCCGATATAGGGCTTTAATAGGCACTGGTGTAGGCACTCAGAGTTGGGGGTGTGAGACCCTCAGAGACACCGGTGTGGGCCCTCATAGGCACCGACGAGGGCCCCATAGTTGCCGTTATGGGGCCCTCAGAAAAATAAGTGTGGGACCATCACAGGTGGGAAATGCCCCTAGAACTGTCCCCTCATAGGCCGGTAAGACCTCTCAGAGGCCAGTAACGGGCCTTTGGAGACCACCGAGGTGTCCTTAAAAGCCGCAAGAGGCTCTCAGAAGTCGGCGTGGGGCCCTTATGGAGACCTTAGTGTGGCTATTTAGGGCCCATGAGGTGCTCTAACGAGCCCCACGGGGCCCTTCTGAGTAGAAATATGGCCATCGTTAACCCTCAGCGGTCAAATGGCGCCGCAGGGCCTCTCGGACCCGAGGGTCCCTTTGAACCCGATGGGGGGAGGGGGTACGTGTCTCCTTAGACCCCTAGCTATGCCACTGTTTCATATGTATCATGTCAGGTATTTTAGGCTCCCCCCCCCAACTTGAAAATCGTTCCCGGGCCCCTGATAATATCAGATGTAATGTTAACACAAATATCATGCATCTTAATTTGTGGTGATTTATTCAATGTATATTCTCTTAGTCACTGAATTGAGTAAGCATAGTATTTGCATGATTCACTGGGCTCATTACAGTACTAGGAGATGGACATTCTGATTATTGAGGGCCTTGAGTCAGCTGGGAATGTTTTGAGGAGGCTGGGGGTGCTTTAAGAAGGCAGGGGGTGCTGAGCTAGTATATAGGGCCTTGGCTGAGCTCAGGATTGGGGGTGCTTGAGCACCCACAAAGAGATATAAAGTTACGCTTATGGTTGGCACTGACAACGCCCATTTCTAATATAAATACAAATGACGTCAAAATATTGTTATCCCATTTTTCCTACCTTTTAATGAGTTTCTATCAGATTATTTACTTAACATTTACAGTAAATTGATGAATTTGGTAATAATGTTTTAAAATGGCTCAATATTTGCAACAATGATATTGAAATAGCCGGAAATACGTAAACGCATGCTGCGAATTGCGTGAATCGCATAATTCTTTCAAGGCCAGCGTTGTTTCAATTTTTGGTCTGTCCAGCGCCAAAGTTGTCTGTAAAGGGTGGGTAGGTAATGTAATTATTTTTTTATGTATATTATCGTGTTTTTCTTTTTATTGATAGGTTGAGGTGCGCGCTGTGGGTTGATCAAGGGTTGATAAAATGCTCAGCTGTATTCTAACGTCCGGTTTCTGTATTTGACATTTTAGCACCATATTATTTGCGAGCTATCTGCTAAGCTAAAGTTGACTGGACTAGAGCTTGTAATTGAATGGTTTTGTAATTTAAGCTTCAATTGGCTACCTATTGCTACCTTATATTTTATCATTGGCACCTATAACTATGTAATATTCCATCACTGGGCAAGGGAGCCGGTAACAGTATACATTGAGTCCGAGTGACTGTTAAAAGATAAAGTTTTCATATTCTTACATTATTTGACATCCTGAATCCAAAAATGATACTTATATGTCTTGGAAATAAAAGAAAAAACATAATCAAACCTGACCTAACCTTACCTATTTACCTACAACCTACCAACCTACAACCTACAAACCTACAACCTACAACCTAAAACCTACAAACCTACCAACCTAAAACCTAAAACCTACAAACCTACAACCTAACCTAACCTAAAACCTAAACTCTGCTGTTACATATTTGTATCAACAGCGTCACAATTGTCCACTCGGAACTAATATATACTAATACCAGGGAGCCATCAGCTAAATGGTGCCAAATATTCACAATTTAATGCTGGTAGTTGGCAATAAATACAAATAATGGGCCTTACTAACAACTGGACAAAATCAGCTGGCTGACCAGCTGTTGATGTACGATAACCATAGCTATGTTATTTTTTATATAAATATGGTAGGAGATGGACATGAACATGTAAAATGGCACTGATAAAAATTAAATTATAGATATTTAGTTATTTGTATCTGGCATTGATATATCAGTCAGGCGCACTGTGGTAATTCTGGTCCATTTATAGAAACGTTGCTATATTTGGAAACGTTTCCAAATATAGAAACTCTGCGTTCCATAAATGGAAACGCTCAGAAGCACCGATCATTCCGGACGATTTATTTTAAAGCAAGATGCGTTATATAACTTTCTAGATGGTGGAATGCCATCTAGTGGCAACAAGGAAGCACTCAGGTGAAAATGACACGTCAGTTTCGCCAAAACTTAAAACATTTATTTAGCCCAAATTAGCCAATATTCTGCCAAAAATCAGCCCAAATCAGGTTCTGGACGTCATATTTGAAGGGAAACCTTAATGGAAGTTTTTCTCTTATTCGCAATTTCTTCTACATTTTACACAAACCGGAAATCAAATCGTCGTCATTACCATGGCCTTCATGGATTTCTTCGGGCCTCCTTGCGATTATAAACTCAAATGTTGGCTTGTCACTGGTGGCAACCGTTTTGTGCGAAATTTCGCCAGAGCTTGCGAAGATCGTCAAACAGGTGAGCGTGCACCTACCGTTTCCAAATATAGAAACGCAGTGTTTCCATATTTGGAACAAGCGTTTCTATATATGGAACATCGTTTCCAAATATAGAAACGTTTCTATATATGGAACGGAATTACCACAGTGTGCCCGACTGATATAACAAGCTCTGTGCCTGCTAGCGCAACCGTAGGTATGGCGTCAGCTGGCAAATTGTCCAGAGAATAGCAGGTGTGGCCCCAAATAACAAGTTTCAGCTTATTTGGGCCACCTTGAGCTGAATGTCTGACTGCCAGCAAGACATTCATGAATATCAATATTGATCTGCTGCTAGGTTGACCAATGTTTCAAGATTCGGTAGCTGCCATGCGCCCAAAAGTTTGGTGGCTTTATGCACCAGATTTGGCTCATGTGAAGTTTAGCCCGGTGTGCACCAAACTTTGGTGGGCATTAGGGTTAGGAAGAGGTGGCCTGCCTGGGGGCTCATACCTGAGATCGCAACACAAATTGTGGCACTGTTTAATTAAAGGATTTCCAATTTTTATATCTTGTAGAATTTAAGGTATTGGTGTAATGCTTTACCTACACCTACAACCTGAACCTACCAACCTGCAGAGTGCAGACCTAAACCCTACCTCTCATAAACCTACAACCTACCAACAGCCAACCTAAAACCTAAAACTACAACCTTGACCTACCTACTGTGCAGCGCAGCTTCTGCTGATGGTGAAGCCAGCTTTACCAATACCAGATTTAGGACATTTTAGGCTATTATTTTTGCAATTTCTATTAGGTGGTTGTTTTCTGGTAATGCAGTGACACTCTTTGCTGCAGTTGCAAAATACACCCTGGGGCCCGAGGGCACCTCTCACAAATGGGCACCCAAAATTTTTGATGCAATGTTGCCAGTATGCCAGGTGTATTTGTCATATGGGCATAGCATGTATTTTTCAAGTTGGAGTTGCAATATCATCTTAATCATTTCAGTAAGTGAACCTAAATGGTTTGTGTCATTTTGCCATGCTTTATCAAATTACATTTTTGCTGTGATTATGACCTTGTCAGTTCAGTTGCAGGTAGTGAATCGGCAGCCAGAATGCTGCTGATATGGCAGCTGCAGTGGGCTGCTTTGGTGCTGCTGCTGGCAGCATGTGGGCCTACCTGTCATGGGCAGGATGACATCGAGCCAGACCCATTTGCCAACACCCGCTATCTCATTGGGGGGGATGGAGGAGATCTGGTGGACCTTCGTACCAGCCTGGAGCCGTGAGTTGGGAAAGGGCTGGGACCTCTGTTTGAATTTATAGCCTTGAGCTTAGAGAGTAGAATCTCTGTACAGCTTGAGCCATATCTTTGGAATGTACTTCTATGATCCATCCATGAGTCTGTGTCTGGGGACCCTCATACTTATTTGGAGCTGTAAGTCAAAGGATGGCATCTAAAGATGTGAGTTTGGAACTTTTTAAGTTAGATGGACTAAAAAGCATGACCAGAGGGCCAATGATCTGCATCAGCCAGTGAACAAATCTGCGCCAGCCCAGGGCAATCAGATTGGAATGTGCACCATTCAGCTGTGAAGTTGAAGTGTGAACTAGGTACTCCTAGAATCTCTGTAACATAATTTCAAAATTTGTTTTAGTGCTCAGAAGAAGTACATTTAGAGGTCAATCATTCTTTGGCCAGCCTCACTGAGTCTCACACACATCGTTTTATTGGTCAACACTGTGCCAGCACACTGCACAGTAGTTCAGCATCTTACCACTTTCGGGCCTGCAGCAGCACTCTACTGAAAGTCCTCCTTGCACCACGCACTGGCTGAGTGCCCCCTAACCAATGTGATCTCATCAAATTGTCATGTTTTACAGTCAGGGTGGTGCGCAGGAGTACTGCGTGCGATCTACTGGGAACGTGTGTGTGATTCGTCCCACTGTGACAATTTTAGCGTGCCACTAGGAGTACTGCTGGCTCTGAATGTGGTCCATCCTGGTATAACCGTGTTCTGACGGTGTTGTGATGTGTCACCTGTAGCTAGCTAGTGCTGACCCAGACTCCGAGTGTGATCCATCCTGTTGCCATCACTGCTTAGCTGACACTATTTTAATATGTTCCCAGGACCTACCTAGTGCTGGCCCCGAGCATTGTTCGTCCCGGTACCGTATATCGGGTGATGGTGAACATCCTGCGCGCGCGCCAGCCGGTGGACACGCGTGCCGCGCTTCTGCGGGACGGTGTGCAGATCAGCAGTGCGGCGGCCCGACTGCAGGCCGGCTACCCGCACACCCTGCTGCTCAAGGTGGGCACGGGATAGAGGCATTTTGGCCAGATGAAACACTATGCTAGTAGGCTTTCTGTTATCTGGCTTCAAAACGCACAGGCTTTCGATTTTCACAATACTTATACGGTTGGAATTAATTTGCTACATTTTTGTTTCAAGTGGGTGCCAAACCAGTGGGTTAGTTCATTCTGCTGTTCAAACAAAAGCAAGAAACAGCTGTGCTGCCTGGCCCCTGGGTTTTGTAATTCATGTATTGCTTCTCAGTACCTTCCCCAACACTCCCCAATTCCTCGGATCGTTCGCCGGCCATCGTTAACCAATCTGTCGGTAACGTTGGTAACTTCAATAACCCGTCAGTAACCAACCCCGTCTCGCCAACAGGTGCCTACCACCAGCGTGGAGGGCAACTACCAGCTGCGTGTGGAGGGAAACTACCCGGACACTGTCGGGGGCACGCTGTTCCTGAACGAGACCAGCGTACACTTCTCCACGCGGTTCCTGACCATTCTCATCCAGACCAGTCGGCCCGTGTACAACGGTGACCAGAGAGGTACGCACGAACCCCTGGGATGTGCCAGAGGGATAAATTGTGTTCTTTCTCCCATTTTAAACTGATACATGGATGATGGAAGAATGGTTCATTAAATGTTTGGTCGATTATTTATTTACATTCCGGCTAATACAAAAATGTATTAATTGGAATGTATTTTTGTATTTACGAAAGTGCCATAAGCGTTTTTTCGCCCTCGTATATGACGTTACGATGTGTCATTCTGTTACGTTTGTATGGCTTATATTACTCTCGACTAGGACGTTGTAATCAAAATGTTTTTGTTTGCCTTCTCTTATTGTCTTCCCTCACGCCACCAAATATCCGTTTTGTTGTAACGCCCTATCAGCTCGTTCGATGTTGTGTATAACACTTCGTGCATTATATTCCACAGTGTGTTTCCGCGCGATCATGCTGACCCACCGTCTGAGGCCGTTCGACGAACCGGTGGATGCCTACGTTCTGGTGAGCTGGGGACTGATGAGTTGTCCTGAGTAAGCTGACTAAGTGGTTAGAGATCGCTCAGGAGTGGATGGCGAAGGGTTTACTGATATGGGGACCCGTCAGGCTGGGTTGAGATGCGGAGTCACTAAGCAGGGGACCGTCAGAGGAAGTTTTTAATGAGCTGCTGGCTCGAGTGGTGTGTCATCTCTGGTTCCCGCCTCTTTAATCATTTGATTACTGCCAACTTCCTCTCGTGCTGGAAACCGAACGCTGACTTACCGTCCGCCGCAGGATCCTGACGGCTACGTGATGCGCTGGTGGCCCTCGAGGCCGACCAACAACGGCGTCGTCTCGCTGTGCTTCCAACTGCCGTTCCTGCCCAAGACGGGCATGTGGATGATCCGAATCAAAGTGCGCGGGCAGGTGCAGGAGAAGCAAGTCGCCGTCGAAAAGTACTACGTGCCCAGATATGAGGTGAGTGAGCGTTATTTTTTTTTTTTTTGCTTGCCCCTGTGAACAGCCACGGTTACAGAGAGGGAAGAGTACGACTTGCATATTCTCGCAAGAATACGATTACGCCCGGAACTACTACCGTGGAGTCGTCCTCCGATGCGGAGTGGTACAGTACGATCGTGAAGTCTTTCTAAATGAGGAATATTCGGCGAAATACGGCCAGTCATCATGCGTCAAACGGTGCGCTGCTACCACTGACTACGGATAAGTTTAATCTGTGCATCAAACTTTCTGCGATAGCAATGACTGTCGTTTATCCGTAACGCTGCCTTTCTTCCTCGTCGCCTACGATCATCGCAGTGGCTGCTTTGTCTGATAAATGTTAACAAACTGAAACTTCCGTCGACAGGTGTTCGTCGACATGCCGATGCACTTCCTGACCACGGACAAGTACGTGGAGGGCCGCGTGGTGGCCCGATTTGCCGAGACCAAGAAGCCGGCAGTGGGCAATATGACGCTGGATCTCTATTTCCGAGAGCAGCTGGAGACCAGCCTGAACAAATCGTTCTCGTACGCCAACCAACAGATCACCAAATGGGTTAGTAAATGAGCTCTTATAGACGATTTTCCGCGTGTCCGAAGGTTTCTTGAATCTTGAGCTAAATCACACACGAACATTATCTTACAATAGATGATAGCAACTACTAAGCTGTTTTTCTTCGAACTGTAGGTATATAATCGCAGTAGCAAAATGATATGTGCACTACTGAGAGTAATTGAAGTTTCCATCCTTGAACGTCAGACATCATTGCGTTGTGTGTTGGTTTGCCACAACCTTCAGCATTGACTGTTTTGCGTGACGTTGTGTTGTGTTTAATCCCTGTTTCATCCTTCGTTCAGGTGAATGGACCCTACCAGTTCCGTTTCTCCATGGAAGACCTGGTTGCGCGCGTGCCGCGCATCGACGGCGCCCAGCTCAAGGTGGTAGCCCGCATGCACGAGTTTTTCGAGGGCCTCAATGAGACGGGCTACTGTGTATCACACGTGATCAACTCGACCGTTAGTCTGCGCTTCGTCGGCAGCCAGCCGATGGTCTTCAAGCCCGGCATGCCTTTCGAGGGCGTGGTGAGTCCAAGTGTTTGTGCTCTTGTCTGTGAGTGTATGTATGTCTGTGGGGAGTTTTTTTTTTGGAGATTCTTCGGTGGGACGTTGTTTGGGCTCGCCACATGATGGCCACATTGCTTGCTACGAAAAACAAGCTTTGTATGACCGTGCTAATTTTGTCTATCGCAGCAGCGGACCCACTTTTGCTAAGTGCTCGATTAACTTATGTTAAATGGTCGTGAAATCCACTTTACAGGGTGTCCGGAAAGTCCTGGCGCTTTCCAACATTTCTGAAAACATGCCTCTGGTTGATAGACACTCAAGAAAAGATCAAAATAATTATCAGGGACACCAAGCCACATACTTCCGCTAAGTGCTCATTCAATATAGCCACCGTTGGCACCGCCGACGGCCTCGTCGCGGAGGCGGAAGCACCTGCATGTTTTGACGATGTAGGACATTCCCAAGTCTTCACATGCTGCCATGTTGCGAGTCTTCAGCGACTCCAGGCTGGGTTGAGTGAGAGGTGGCCTAGAGCTTATTCTACAAAACGCGTAGCACGCCTTAGTCAAGCGGGTTAAGGTTAGACGAATAAGGCAGCCTAATCTCATTTCGCCAAAGTGATATGGCCGCCGTGCTCCTCAGTCAGTATGGCTTGGGCGGTAGCGGCATTGTTGGAGGGCGCTGCGTGCTGTCGAAAATTGAAATGCGAAGTGACCCTTAGGGCAAGTCACCTTGACCCCCGGGTTGATGTGTCTGTTCAGGAGCTCGTCGTGGACCAGCCTGTTATTCATTTATTTGACATTGACGAAGATAATGAAACATTTTTGTCTCAGACCCCTGGATTTTCTTCGATTGCCGCGGAAATGCTGCTAAATTCTCGGCACTTTTGACATAGCGTGGTCGTACCGGTCTGGGGGATATTTTTTTTTAAGGAATTGAATTCCCGAGTCGGAGTAAGCCTTCACCTGCTCAACCATTCGCCCAAAAAACGCCGCGTCGCGCTGCAACTCGCGCCTCGTTCAAGCCGCACCCGGCCGCCGCGCGCAGGCATCCCGCGACAAGGCGCATTTTCGCCCATCTACCCATCACTAAAAACGAATTCAAGGCCATATTTACACGACCTCTGGCTGAGTGGCCAGCAAGGGGTCATGTCTGTGGTGATTGGCTGAATGTCCAATAATCACAGCACGCGTTAGACGGCGTCCAATAGAAGCGCCAGGACTTTCCGGACACCCTGTATTTTTAGCTCCTGCTGTGCCGGTTGTAATCTGTCCCTCCTAGTCCTGAGTTAAGTCTTCATTGGCCTGCCACCTCCCTCGCTCACTCTCCCCACCTCCCCTACTCTCCCCAGATGGCCGTGTCGTACCACGACCTGCAGCCGCTGTCGGCGGAGCGGCTGCGCGGATCGTCTCTGACCATCACCTCGTCAGCGGTGGGCTCTGGGACTCGCAGTCAGGAGGTGGTACCCCGCTACGAGGCCATCGATCACCGCTACTGGGGATCCACCATCAACAGGTAGCGAATTAATCTGCAGTAGATGAGCAACTAAATCATGTTTATTGTTCAAGACGCTGTGCCGATAGTGGTGCTTGAGTAATATTCCGATTAAATATTCCGTTATGAGGGGCGGGCTACATAAAAGGGGTTTCTGTAACTACTGGACGGTCACGGTTTTCTATAGATTTGTTAATGGGATAGCTCTTACTGTACTGCGATGGCTAATAGCTGTACTGTTGTTCTCTACAGGAACTTTTACTCTACTACGACCACCACTGCGCGGCCGGGTGCGGCGACCCTGGCTCCGGAGTGGCTACTAGACTACCACCGTAACAACACCGTACAGCGGCTTCTGGAGGAGCAGCGATTTGCCGAGTATCGTACACGCGGCCTGCATCGATTCCGATTCATAATGCCACCGCGTGGGGGCTCGCGTATCACGCTGACGGCACAGTATGAGGACGAAGAAGGAGGAAGGGTGAGTAACGGGATGCTGGGATGTTTCTGTGGACAGGGAATGCTGACAAGTCAGCATGACAATGACCGTCAAGCTGTGTGTTGAAGGAGGGGGATAAGATGGGATTGACGTAGCCAGGTGGATGGGCAGTAACATGGTTTCTTTTTAACTCCATACCAGTGTAATGCTGGCACCAACGGATGCAAATCTAGGCAAATATCCACGCTATTCTTGACGAGTAACCTCTTGTGACTTACCACTAGTCCACTTATTCCGCACCATTTCCCGATTCATTCCATCCCCAACTGACGCCACTGCTCCGACCGACAGGCGACAGCCACAATGGATCTGCTGCCTTACTACTCTCTGGAGGAGCGGTACATCTCTGTGGAGACGTCCACGGAGCGCGCCGGCGTCGGTCAGTACGTGGTGCTGCACGTGCGCGCCTCCTTCCAGATGGAGCGGTTCGCCTATGTGGTGAGTACGACGCCCGGAAGCCAAGCGTTAGAAGGCAGTTAGAATAAAATATGCAGCGTGGCTTCATCATTTGAATGGGTAATATGAGACTATGAAAACAGAAGAAGGACAAAATATGCGACTTGGCTTCATCTTTTGAATGGATAACATGAGACTATTTAAGCATACTGAAGTAAAATTATGTGCCGTGCATTCATCTGGTATAGACCATTTTGTGTCAATGAAATGATATTTCGTTTTGTTGAGCCCGGCATGAATCTAAATATGGATTCCACGATCTCTCTTTCTCCCCGCCAGGTGATGTCCAAGGGCCTGCTGCTGTACGCCAATCAGGAGACCATGACGCAGACCGGTCGTACCGTCCACACTCTGAGCCTGCCCGTCAGCTCCGAGATGGCTCCCACATTCAAAGTACTCGTGTACCACGTGACGGAGGACGGGGAGGTGCTCTCGGACGCCATCACTCTGCCCGTGGAGGGCATTGGTAGCGGTGCGGTGAGTGGCGGGAATGGCGCTGGGTGAGCCGTTTTGCGTGAAGGATGTGGTTTGATGGCCTTATAAGAATGATAAGTAGAAGTGGGTTTTTGCGTTGACGAAAATTAAACAGCCTGGAGATGTTTTGTACCCGACCATGAGCCGGTTTGAAAGAAGAACATAGTTACATATACCAGTTCCTTAGGTCCGTTATTGATTAGACCCATGTTATTGACTCCATATTTAAATCAGTGTTGAGTTAACCTACTACGTACTAAATGCACTTGTCTAAACCGCTAACCCATCGGCTGCTACCAGTCACGGACTTATTCGGTCCTTATGCTTGTGACATCGGCTCTGCAGGTGGATCTGAAGCTGAACCAGGACAAGGACCACTCTAAGGCCACTGTAGAGGCCGTGTGTCGCTCCATCCCTGGCTCGTTTTTCGGTCTGTCCGGCCTGCGCACGGACGCGCGCCGCGCCGCAGGAGACTCGGAGCTCAGCAAGGCCAGTGTGCTGCGGGAGCTCTACTCGTTCGAGAACTTCACCAGGTCAGTTGCAACATGAGTGGTAGAGAGATAAGCGGCGGGAAAAGAGAAAGGGGATCGAAGGAGGGAGGAGGATGAGCTGAGTGGAAGAGGTACAGAACAGGAGAAAGAGGGCGGCAGAGCGCAGCTGGGAGACTAAACTGACAGTTGTTGGATGGAGGGACATGTCTGGGAGGGACGAATAACAAAGAGAAAAGAAGTAGTGGATAGCAAACTGGAGATTCTGGGTAGTCTCAAAACAATTGTCGATCCATGACAAGTACTTCAATAGCTACGTTAACGATCCAATTGCCAGGCGGGAAAGGCCTGTTGTGGACAATTACAGCCCTAATTTGGATGATTTATTTTGGTTATTTTTCCATGCTGCCATTTAGTGATCACCTGTCAGATCAAATGAGGTAAGGAGGACGCGAACGCTTCAACAGCATTTCTAGATTCACCCACGCCATGAGTCATAATTGTCTAGTAGCACAGCCACCTTAGCACGCTGTTCGCATTTGTATGCGATACAGAACACGGACGTCACAACGGTACCCTCTCTGTACTCTTCGGATGCAATGACCTCTCACAAACCTCTGTATATCCACTAACCCCTGTAACCTCTCACTAACTTCTGTCTCACTCACTGACCTCACTGACCCGGCTAACCCCTGTAAGCTCTCATTGACCTCCGCCACCCCACTGACCCCCCCCCCCCCCCACTGACCCGCACCTCCCCCCGGCCAGGTCCGTCCACTCTGTGACCCGCCGGTTCCGCGGCGGCCTTCACCCGGACGATGTGGACTACTTCTCCGCTCCCAACTACGGTGTGGACGCCAATAGGACGTTCGCCTTCGCTCAGCTGGTGGTGTTTACGGACGGAGCCGTGCCGCAGCTGCCTACCACACTGGCTTGTGAGTATTCGGGTGGCAGCTCTACAAACGGCGCCGATTGGGGCTGTTGGACTGGCCGCTACCCGAAGGAAATCATGCTTTGCTAAATGCGTATAATGATTATCATTTATGATGTCCGTGATGGAATACTTGTTGGTAAATTTTAGAAAACATTCGAGGCCAGTACAGTGATTGTTTTATCTAGCGAATAATCGATAAAGCGTCATCATTATTTTAGTGCCCGTCTGGTAACGTATGGTTTATGTCATGGTTGCTGGTCTTTTATAGGTTGTGACAGTGTCCAAATAAAGACGGGCTGTGACGATGTCCCAAATCCGAAAGTGTGACGATGCCGCTTCCCCCTTTCAGCGGCGTGTAACATTACGCTGGGCCAGCGCTCCTGTCTCACCTCGGGCTGTTACCGAGTCGAGGAGCGGTGCGACGGTCGCCGCGCCTGTGCCGACGGCTCAGACGAGCACGACTGCGCGCCACACGGCGGAGACGCCGAGGCAGAGTTCCGCCGCACCAGGAAGAATCGGCTGCGAACCATGTACGACCAGCGACAGGGCGACTGGATCTGGAAGGATGTGCAGATCGGTAGGTACCGCGCCTGCTGCGCACGGGGAGCGCGCGTGGGAGGGGAGGGGAGGGGAGGGGTATCGTGGTGTGGCCCGTTGAGGCTGGAAGGATAAAAACCTGAGCTTAGCAGCGGGTCAGGGTACCTGATTGTGAGGAGTGGAATGCTATTATTTTGGCGTCTAAACGTTTTCGTTCCATAAACATTCTTTTCCATTACCCACCCTAACAAAGGCTTGAAACGATCGACATTATTTAACTAGCACTCATGAGTATTAAAATAGCTGAGGCACAGTTATGTCAGTGTACCATGTTCCGCGGCGAGCTCACGTGCCCTCTGACTGACATTTCTCCCCGGTCCCTTCTCCGCAGGGTACCGCGCCACCGAGGAGGTGGTGCTGAGAGTACCTCGTCAGGACGCGCTCTACTACGTCACGGCGTTCAGCGTCAGCCAGCAGAACGGCTTCGGAATCATCGAACAGCCGCTGGTGGTGAGTCGCGGACTGGCTGAGGACTGGACTGACGAGTGAACACTGTTTGCAATTGGTAGCAAGCTGACTGGGTTGTTCCTGGTCGCTTGCCGGCCAATAACTGAAATGCTTCATCCAGAGGCCTTGCTTTGCTCGCAATCTCGCAATGTAAAAAATACTTAGCAAAGCCTTAAAAAACGAAGAATAAACTCTAACAAGATCCTAAAATCCATAGGCTTTTGCATAAACCGTGTCAACCGTAGGTGTGCTGAACCCACACCAAAATATTGTGGTAGAGGGATCTTTTTGTAGTATTTCAATCTCCTCTTGAAATGCTTCCATTTCAGTACAACACCACGACACCGTTCTACATGCGGATGGAGATGCCGACCCGGTGTCGGCGCGGCGAGCAGATCGGTGTGCGGGCTGTTCTCTCCAATAACGTGGCCCAGGAGCAGCTGGCCCTGCTCGTCCTGCCAGCCTCGGACCAGTACAAGTTTGTGCACGTGGAACCGGACGGTTACGTGCAGCACTTCCGACCGCGGCTCAGCGGTGGAGCGCACCAGCATCTGGTGGTGGTAGGTGACACGGGGATCGCTGACGCTGACGAGGGGGTAGGGTGGCGGAGTACTGTCGCCTGAAGAGGCTAGACGACACTGTGGGAGAGACCAGCACCTGGGATCAGACAATCTCAATGTCAGATCACTTTTAACGAAAGTACCTACCAAGTCGCCTGGTAGGTGCCAAATTGCCCTGTGCATTATGACCATATGTCTCCTTCTACGCGCCTGAACTACTAGAGCCTAGGTATCTACAATATGGACAGGTGCAGGTGGGTTCAGAATGCACACTTCACACAAAATGCCTATCCCTTTACCTTACCATCTTTCTCCGTGTTTTCAGCTGCCTCCATTCACCAGTGTGGAGGTGGACATCCCGATCGCGCCTCAGATCCAGCAGGGAGAGCTGACGGTAACACTGACGGCGCTCACCCAGGTCGGCAGGGAGGACGTCAGCCGCACTATGCTGGTCGAGGTCAGTGGGACTGGGGTACATGGCAGCCGCCGGCAACGGCTGATGACTGTTGAAAGACGATAGATTTGTGTGGGGGATCGACATTCGAGTCGATTCCTCAGCTACAGGGCAGGCTCTGGACTAATTGGACTGGACAGTAAACGCGTATCGCAAACCGCGACCGATAATTAATAAGAATGTAAATCAAGATATGACGCAAAGGCGGCAAAAAGTTACCATCTTGTTTTGGTCGCATCCGACCCTCCACCCCCGTGCCGAATTATCCCGTACAGTTGCTACTGCGGACCTACCAACCTCCTCCGGTCCTGACGCCCATCCCTAGTCCCCAACGCTCGTCGTCGTTGTCTCTAACACTCTCCTTTCGTCCGATTCTGCCCCTCAGCCGGAGGGAGTGACCATCAACAAGCACACATCGTTCCTTCTGGATCTGAAGAACCGCGCCGTCGAGTTCAAGTACCTGGATGTGATCGTCGAGCAGTCGCCCGTGGTGCCGTACGCCAGCTGGAGGCGATTCGTGTTCGATTCACCCATGGGACACGTCACTGTCACAGGTAAGTACGGGTCAGATTTTGGGACTCATTACCGCCACATAACGTGAAATAAAGCCGTCGATCTCACTTGTTTTCCCACATACCTATCTTGTTTGATCATGTGTTGACCTACCTCTATCCATATGACGCTGGTCTTGATGACTTGCCCCGACGTGTCCCGTAGTGACATTGGTCCCATTTTCCTTCTGACATCAGTCCTGTTTTCCTTCACTAACACCACTCCCGTATTCTCAGGTGACGTGGTCGGCCCCATCTTCCCCACCGGCGGACCGGTCAACACCTCCGTCCTGCTCAACCGACGACTCCGCAGTACCGAGGCATCCGCCTTCGACTTCGGCGCCAACCTGTGGTCGCTGCACTACCTGCGTCTGACCAGCCAGTTTCGGTTGAGTGCCGCGCGGCCTGTGTTCGAACAGATGAACGTCGACATGGCTGCCGTGCTGTACCGGTTTGACGCCAACGGCGCTTATAGGATGTGGGACTCTGCACCGCCCTCTGTATGGTGAGTCAGCCACGGGATCTGCGGGGCGTACAGTCTACTTGACTGCTGGGCGATGGGCGGATGAAGAGGGTTTTTCTTGACAAAGATCATGCTATCGGCTTTGCGCATCTGGCTCTTGCGTGCACGTTGCGTCATTCACATAAGCCTACCAATCGGCCTTATCCTGAGTTTTCCATCTAGCGCTCTGTGCTAACCACCATGTGTCTACAGGCTGTACTAACCATTTTGTCTCTTCTCCCTCCGTCCTCAGGCTTACCGCCTGGGTGACGCGGCTCTTCCAGGAGGCCAAGTTCCAGGACTGGGAGAACTTCCTTTACATCGAGCCGGCCATCGTCTCCAAGGCCATGTCTTGGCTGGTGCAGCACCAGGACAACGCCACCGGAGCGTTCTTTGAGACCAGCAACTACTCGGCTCCGCTCGACCCCAAGATCGACCCCAAGGTGCGCTGAAAGGTGTCAGGTGCCGTCTAAAACTAATTGCTTGGTTGTTGATGTCGGGTCGCAAGTGCAGACAACAGTGGGGTATTTGGGAGTTGGGACCGGCCGCAGACATGTCAGCTCTCATCGCCCTTTCCAGTTTAGGTCCCAAACAGGGTATTGATAATTATAATTCCGTATCTCTGGCACCAGATCTGACCTCATGACGTTGATGTTAGCTCTGAACCGTGAACACATGTGACGCCGGCCCGTGACGCCGCTCTGTGGCCCTCCCCCTTTACGTCTTTCTTTCGGGATGCCCCTCCCTTGCGAATCCCTCATGAATCCCTCCATGACGCCTCTTGTGACGCCTGTCCCCCATGACTTCTTTCGTGATACCAGTCATGACTCCTTCCATGATGCCACGGGTAGGACCTTCTCTCATGACGACTTTATAATGCAGACCTCCCTCTTGACGCTGTCTCATGTCTCACGTTTGTCTCGACTTGCCGTGTCTTCCTCCTAACGTTTCTTTCTCTCGCCAGTCGTCTCGTCCATCGGACCCGGTGCCTTTACGAAACATCTCACTGACAGCCCAGGTGCTGATCACCCTCTGCGAGACAATCGACTCGCTGCAGGGTGACCTGAGAGCCAGAGCCAATGTCGCCAAAAGAGGCGCTGTCAGGTAAGAATGACCAGGGTTAGAAGTGCAGCTTGCACGCAGATATTGGGTGTGACGTCTTTATTATGTACTCTTCTTGTGATGGGGTCATCACTGAATGATACTTGCTGTTATTTTGTTGAACATTGTTTCCACCGTAAGCATAAATATGACATTGCTTTGTCTCTGCGACACTGAATGAGCCTGTGATGGCGAGTTCAACCAAAGTATTTCCTTGTTCCTCGTTCTGAGATGGCCAAGTTCATCATGTGCTCATGTTACGACCCCAGCTATCTGGAGTACCAGTTGAGGACGCTGAGCCGGCCGTACGAGGTGGCCGTCACCACCTATGCCCTGATGGTCGCCAACAGCGTCGAGAGAAACGTCGCCTTCAACATGCTCGACCGACTGAAGCGCAAAGTCGGTACGTATCAGCTATCTGACACGGCTTGGACCAAGCCGTCTGGCCTAGCGTCCTCGATGCGCCCGAGATGTGAAGTGTAACGGCTAGATTCAGGTGTTGTAGGTTGAAATGTCTTTTTCTATGTGTCCGCTTTCTAGCTAGAAAAAGAAGCTGCTTTGTCATGTTGTGATTTATGTTATCAGAGCTGCTCCAATCTAATTGAGGATAGCTACCGCCTACCAAGCGACCATTGACCGTTGACCAGTGGCTACTGACAACTGATCGTCATCCGTCTATCCGCAGACGGTATGATCTATTGGTCGCCGGCTCCGATCGAAACTAACCGCCTGACCAACGAGAACAGTCAGAGGAACCTGCTGCAGCCGAAACTCGAACAGGTACGGAAAGCTGTGCCGACTGCTCGCTGAAAAGGCGAACCACTGCGCTAATTTCTTCTGACTTAGTTGTGTATGCGTGCTTTGATTTGTTGTGGCAGCGTAGCCAGCACGAAGTTTCGATTCAGGTTATGGCGCGGGCGTAAGTTTCCCGATAAATATGTATGGCTAATAATATGGGGTTTGGTGAAAACAAGTCATTTTAATGACTGTTTCGCTGCCAAAAGTTAGACTTGGATCCGTCATTACTCATCAGCCATCTGCTTGCATCCCAGTGACGGTATCCTTATCTAGTGTAGGTAACTACGAGTTACGACCGTCGCTTGTCCCAGTCTGCGGTACTGGCAGAGCACATCTGTCACAAACGTGCAGACTACCTGCTGTTTTCCTCAACCCCATTAACCTCACACCGCCCTCTACTCTCCGCTCAGCTGTACGACACCAGGGCGGTGGAGACGACTGCGTACGGCCTGCTGGCCTACCTGATCCGGGACGGCGTCAACATTGACCAGGAGAAGATGGTGCTCTGGCTCAACACGATGAGGATGAACGACGGCGGATTCATCACCACCACGGTAAGAATCCTAACACGCTAGGATGCTTCATGATGCTTTCGTGGCTTGTCTTCAGCGTTCAGCAGCAGTGGTCACGTAGATCAACTTAAGTGTGTTACGATGAGCGTTCTTAGTGATATGACCCGTCTGCTTTTTGTCTCTGTCTCTGCCTGTCTCTGTGTCTCACTATGTCCTGTCCGAACAGGACCCTGACAACTATGTGTCTAACAAAATGTCTTGTTCAATGTTCGCACAGGACTCACTGGTAGCCCTGCGAGCGCTGGTCGAATACTCATACCGCGCCCGCCTGCGTGATATTACCGAGATGAAGGTGAACATCGAGGCCACGGCTTCTGAGCTGGACTCTACGCTCACTATCAACAACGCCACGCTGATGAAAACCCACCGACTGGACGTGAGTCAAACTGGGCGGGGCTGTAAATGGGAGGGGGGGGGGGGGGAGTCACGAATAGCTCGGATGGAACGAAGTAGAGATGGCATGGATCCTATGCGCGGAAATCTGACAGTATGGTGCTCAAAATCGGGTAGCGAATGACGCATGACAGCTGGACCGAAATAGGACCAGTTTTTCATTATAATTTTGTTGTTCTTTCATTTATTCTTTCATTCACCAGCTGCTTTCATGCACAACAAAGACAGTAACTGCCTCACATCCAACATAATTCTGCCGTTTTCAAACGCTATCTTCGTGCTGATTAACAGTATTCTTCTGTGATGTCTCTCCACAGTTTGAGAACGTCTGGGGCCACCTGAACGTGATCGGCAACGGCGCCGGCCAGGCGGTGGTACAGCTGGACGTCAACTACGGCGTGGATACCCAGATCGGCATCAAACAGCCGCCCGTCAAGTCCTTCAACCTCACCGTCACTGAGGACTTCAAACAGTTCAGAAACAAGTCCATCGGCGTGGTCGACGTGTGCGCCAGGTGAGTCGCTCGTGATTTTCAAGCGAATATAGTGGTGACTGGTGAGCTGGTGTGGAGGAAATAGTTGTGTTTAGAAGAGATGCTTCGAAAAAAATGTTTTTGATTTTGAGGACGGGGATGCCGGGCCACATCGCTAGTGTAACTAGCGTCATCTTCAGTGATATGACGGCAGCAGCTGACCAGTTACCACCACTTGAAGATAGTTACCAGTTACCACCAGCGCATACACTTGACCCGGCCTGCTTACCACTTAGCACCTATCGTCTGCAGTAGCGTCCCTCCATTCACCAACCCTCCCCATCTCTCCCAAGCCAGGTTTAGCTACCTGGTTGTCGGCCTCACGCAGATCGCGACGCGAGGAGGTGGTCCTCTGCCGGCTTCGTACCGGGCACACTTATGGCACCCATGGGTTCCTTATCGGCGTTGGCTCCAGGCCTATTTGTACCAGATGTGGTGACCGACTTTCGGTCCGACACGTCTTGGTCGAGTGCCCGAGACTGGACGCTGAGCGATTGCGGTTTTTTGGATTGCGTGGCCCCCAGCTCTCTTTGAGAACACTTCTCCGCGACGACTCCCCTTTTCTCGATTCCTTTCGCCTCTTTTCGTTCATCACGGCCTCCGGGCTTCAGGTGATTTTTAACCCCCGACTTTGAGGAAGATTGGTTAGATATGGGCGCCATATAGCCTCGTTGCTGGTGCGCCCTAAAACACCAAATCATCATCATCTCCCCCAGATGGGTATACCTGGAGGAGGGCCCGCAGAGCGGCTCTGCTGTACTGGAGATCGAGAACCCCACCGGCTACGTGCTATACCAGCCGGACGGTGACGCCGTGGTGCGAGAGGCCCAGCGCACCGGTGTCAGTCAGCTGCGAGACGTCATCGGCGGGCACACCTACGACCACGAGCGATCCACCACATGGTTCTTCGATCACGTGAGGCGGCGGGGTACAGGGACAGGCTGGGAAATTATGGAGACGGTCACGGTACCGATGGTGACCGATGGTGTCTCGCTTTGTTTATTCAACGCTGATTTTTTGCCAGTGCCTTTGTTGAAACTTATTTTCTATTTTTTTTTCTGAGTTCTACAACTGAACGTATCAGGTCATGTTCACATCCTGACGCCGATGGGGTAATGGTCGATCTCTCAGTGCAGTAGTTAGTATACATTGCATACAAAATGCATACCAGGTTACACCTCTTGAAATCGTCCCTACCTTCTCGATGACAGATTCCCGGTAACGAGAGTCTGTGCTTCAACTACACCATTCGCCGCTGGTTCCCCGTGGCCAACATGACCAAGTACCGACGGGCGCTGCTCTACGAACAATACCAACCCGGTGAGTACCCAGTACCGAACAGTATCAGTAGTTAGAGTACCGCAAACTGAAAAAAGCGAACAGTATTAAGTATTAACCCAGTAGAGATGGAGAACAAGCAGTGCCTATCGAGTATCGAGCCTTATTGTGCCGTTTACAAACTGCACACAACCGGGCTGTCCGCGCTCTGAACCATGTGACAATGGCTTGCTGTAGAGAAAGATATCGGCCGTGTGTGGGCGTGTTTTTTCGTTTCTTATATTGCTCATGACCAATGTTTGGCCGGAACTGACTTATCGTTTGCTCTGACCTCTACACCGTCGCGCTCCGTTGCAGAACGTTTTGAGATGCAGATGGTGAACTCGACAGTGCTGCACGTGCTGAACATCTGCGAGGTGTGCGGCTCCTACCAGTGTCCCTACTGTCCGTTCTACTCGTCTGCTGGTGTCCTGTCTGCCTCCGTCACCCTACTGGCGCTGGCTGTCGGGGCGGTACTGTGGGCGGGCGGCTCCACCGGCAGCTAAACAGCCTATTTCAGAGCGATCCACTGAATTGAGACTCGGCTGGTAACCGAAGAACCACCCTTTGCAGTAGGTTGCGTTATCCGTTATGAGATTTTCCGAGCCAGTAGTTTCTCCCTCTGGTAAGTCTCATCGAACTGGTGTCTGTGTGTGTACTATGCGTACTAGTGATGTCAGTTACGGAAAATCGGAATACCGATACCAAACCAAATGCTAACCAAAACCGTGGAGAAATACCGAAACCAAACCAACTTGGGAACATGAGGAAAATACCAACTTTTTACCGATTTCTTAGCCTCTCAAACATTAGCGAGGGTTCATGATACCAACAAAATATCAAACACATTAGGATTGAAATACCAAATACCGAGTTGGTATCGGTTTGGTATCGGTATACCAAAAAGTTGGTATCCGATTGACATCTCTAGTGCGTACTGTGTGCTGCCTCTCATTACCAAAATGACATGTGATGCTTGTGAAGATTACTCGATCCAAAGAAGTGTTCACGACGTCGTATGTGACTCCTGTTTAGTTTGCCTAGCTTTAGCTAGTGAGAAACATTGCTTTTTGCACACCTCATCATGTTTGGCTATTGCTCCATGCACCATCAGTTTGTTTTAGCATGTAAGTTTTCATGGGAATCATGACGGGTGTACGCCAGAATCTCACCTCTCAGTGATGTCTGTATCTCATGTATCGCGTTATTCCTCACTCCATGACGAAGGTCAGTCCTTTTTGGCATTATGTAGCCATTGCTTTTGAGCCAGTGCTTTTTTCGTTTCATATCGAGTTTAGCATTAAGTTAATTCTAAGGTAGCTACTGTCTTCCAGCGAAGCACCTAGCACTGCACGGGGCGTCAAAATGACGTAACGAAAGCTTTCCGTCCGTGATTTGTTCCGTCCATTAAATAAGCTAGCGTAGCGCCATTGTAGCGAAACATCCACGACTGATATAGTCCGAAAGGTGTTTTGGAACGATCGGTTGTGTCGTGAATCATGACATGTAGTTTTAGGCTCATTGTATCTCTAAGATCTCCACTCAAAGACGAAGAAATGTTGGTTGTCCAAAGATTTTCTTGTTAATTCGTGGTGGTGGTTGCCAGATATTTTTGCCAGTTTCATCAACGCGTGTTTTTATCTTGCCGCTATCTGGGAAGATGTTAATGTGCTGCCGTTTGTATACCGTTTTGCGGGTAACATAAACGCGAACTTCGATGTCCGCATGAAATGTGCCCACCTAGCAACTCGTCGTCCTCGGGTGCTCTTGACCTCCAGCTACATATCAATTATTAACGCACTCTGAACATTTCGATATAGTGAAACAATTATGGCAGCTGTGTTTCAGGTCTGACTTTTGGAGACATGTTGACTGTTGAGCACTCGTGTTTTCCGACGAACCTGTTCCGTCCATGTGTGATGCTTTTAGGATATAAATAAACGCCTCTTTTGAGTTACAAACGTATTCGAGATGGGCGATGAAGATGGAGTTTAAAGCGCTACCAAAACGTTAATATCACCATCATATACCCAGTCACATATTTTCAATATATTCGAAACACTCTAAGTACCACATCCAAATAATCAGACATACATTACCGCATTCAAACGTTCCTACATTCGGGACGAATCCCTGTGAGCCAGCATCATAACACTCTTCACAAACACGTGACTTCTCGTACGTCAAGCTCTCATCCCAGAGTTTGTTCCTCCTCACACCACTCGCACCGCTAACCACGTGACCCGTCTTCACCCACAGTAACACACCCTCACCGGATCACGTGATCGGCCGGGTAGTCGAACACTTTGGGGAAGTCGCGCACCTCTTCCTCCGAGTACGAGTCGAGCCGACGCGGCTGCACGCGCAACTGAGGAATCTGGCTGGTTACGTGACGCAGTAAGTCCTCAGAGACGTGTTCGTCGGGGAACAGGTGGAGCCGGGCCATCAGACCTTTACGGAGCAGGGTGCCACCTACCGCCCGGTGAACGGCCCGCTCCATGATCTGGAAGGGCGGGGTAAGGTCAGGTATGTGAGGGGCAGGGAGCGTGATCAGCAACTGCACGTCAGACTCAGCCTGAAAAGTAGCCATCATGGACTTAATAGCTCACGATAATATCGGCAGTCTGGACCCAAGCATCCTAGTATCTGCGAGCATCCAATCCAGTAGTGGGTAGGTATCAAGTATCCCACAAACGGCCTTTCATTATCGACATCTCGCGTAGATCGTGCATCCCTCTCTCACCTTGGTGGGGTTCTTCTCGTGCAGTTCCCAGGCCAGTGTCCACGTGGCGCCGCCCTTTGGGTAACCGGTGTGGTGGAAGAACACGCGCTGGTACCACTCGGGACCGGGCAGCGCTATGTCACGGCAGTTAATGACCACGACGTGGTCCCCGCAGTCGCCTGGGGGGGGGGGGGGGGGGGTGTCAGGTGAGTGTCAATGAGGACACTAGTCACTAAAAACAGGCATAATAGGGCCTCTGATGACCTCCATCGATTCTAGATGACATCATGCCCAGCAACACAAAGACATCTCGGTCAGCATCTTGAAAATAGCTATACAAAAGCCATGTGCAAAAGGCACTTCATGTCTGCTTGATCTGTCTTTTATTGTGTGAATTAAAAATGAGATTAAACATACTCACTGAGAGGGTGATATATAGGCTTATGCTGTCCTTTCAAATATTTTGCAATAGTTTTTGAAGAATCAAATGGATTTTGCCATTTGGCATCATATATGTGCCAGATGCGAGCAAAAGTTGCCCATTGCTGAAAGAGAAACAAGACCTGTCAGAATTTGGCAAAAATAGGCTAGGGTATATTACAATCACAACAGAATCAATGACAGTAAAATAAAACATAAAATGCCTAAGCTTGCAGGGCTTCAAAATGTCTGACATAGTTATGGTAGCCAGAGACCAGAGTGGTAAATTGGTAATTCAGATGGGTTTTACCAATATCCAAGTATCCAGCATGACTACATATATTTAATTAATATACTTCAAGCCCAATAACAGTGCATGTGAATGATTTGACAAGCCAAAAGACAGTTAAGTATCAGCATCAGAGTACCTACAGCATTGATTGATCATTGATCTCAAAACTGAAACTGCATAAAACTTTAACTGTGCAGCTGAGCTATATTTATTAGGCATCAATCCTCACCTTTGCCCTTTGCATTGATGACATTAACGCTGAACAAAAATGAAGAGTGCAGCGCTGTCAATCTTGATTGTGATGCTCTTCCAGGACACGCAAGCTGAAGATGAAGAAGCAGCCGCTAACCAAAGAGATCGGAATTTTTTTCGTTGATTTCTCACTAAGAAAAATTAAAATGATAATCGTTAGAATATAAATTATGCAATAAGGATACAAACGGCGATTAAATCCAGAGTTTTCCTCAGATCCCAACTCTTGCAATTGAATTGCAACCAAAACCACTGCATCCCACTGGGGGCATTTCCCACTTTTGAATCACCAGCGTCATTGCTGTATGCAAGCATTTGTCCCAGGAACATTTTATTTTAATGTTTCTCATGCAGGAAGAGTCGATGAAAAATTATGTTAAAAAATACAAAACTTATTTTGTGAACATATTTTTTGTGTCAAAGCGAAAATGAAAATAATTAAATCACTCAAAAAAAAACAAAAATATATTTTTCAGAGTCTTTGAAGAAAATCAGCTGTTATATCGACATAAAATGCGCAGGGTTGACGAAAATAGTTGAAAATTTTCGTATGCTTTCCGTGCCTGCCGAAAAGAAGTGCATTGTTTTGATTTTAATTTATATAACCATATTGCAGTCTATTCCATTATTTCAACTCAAATAGCTGAAAATGCTGACATCCGCTCTTCGAGCATTGATGGGAAATGTAAGTAAATCGATTTGTGATCTTTAAATGCCGAACAATGTTATTATATATTTTTGTGGAATATAAATTAAAATATGCATAAGTTTGTCAGTGCAATTTTGCTACATATTTGTTGTAATATTACCATCCATGTGTATCAGTCCCAAGCATTGAAATACGTCTTGGTGCCAGTGCGCATACCTATATAACGTGTAGATTATCATACGTTGGGTTTGTCGGATCAAAAATGACTATCCGTCTCAGCGTTTTTATATTGGGTTCCATGTTATATAGCACAGAGAAGTAGATTCAGACTGTGTAAAATGTTGGCTTGACTATAGTCTGGCAAACCTGATATATACCAGCCTTCTTGTTCACTTGATATTAGTTGAAAATCCACCATTACAGCTAGGCACATAAATTCTTGAGGGATTCATCCAGCTTTACTATCTGAATTATTTTGCAAGACTTGAATTTTCCTTGCTTACCGTTCTCAGTGGATCAACCCAGTCTGAACCCTCCATACAGGTAACTGACTTAATTTCTGTGATGAATTAGAATAAGCAATGAAAACAAAGCAATTTCAAGAGTTAAGTGTGGCAGAGGACTTGTTACATAACACTTCCATGTTCACAAGCACTGTCCACCAAGTGACAGTAAAGGCGGCCGCACACTGGACCATTCGGCGGGCGAGATTCCGCAAAAGCGGAATGTCGTGGGCGACATTCCTACAGCGGCTTTCCGCTTGTTTTCAGCAGTTTACAGGACCATTCGGCGGTGCGATTTTCTAATTAGTATTTTCAGGAACTTTATGTGAAACATTTTATGATAAATATAAACGAATGCAAACTAAATACATTTAAGCAAATACAATATTTGCTTATTTAATGCGATTATGCTATATTTCTGTACAATAAAGTTTTGAATATCTATTAATTTGACATAATTTCTGGAAGGAAGTTACAAAAAAATAAAGCTCGTGATTAATGTAAACAACCGTGTTTGTCGACAAATGCAAGAAACCTAAAGACAATTGTGGAGAGGCACATAGTAACCCATTATTGGAATAACCAATGAAGTGTATAAAAACCATTTAATATGGGGAAAGAAGTGCCGCTACGATTTTTTATCAAGTGAAGTCTATTTCTCGGCTGCTCCATCAATAGTTGGTGAGTTTCAAGTTCCACAATTTCGGGTGTCCGCGGCGTCGCCGCGGAAAAAGCTGAACCGGTCCAGCTTTTTCCGCAACTCCGCGGCTGTTCACGCGCATGCGCACTCTACCCGCGGACAGCTAGCTGGCAGCGGTCGGCTGATAATTTTGTCGTTTCGGCAGCTGATTCGGCGTCCACGAAAGCGTAATGTCGCCACGGAATTGCGTTTTTGCGGAATGTCGCCCGCCGAATGGCCCAGTGTGCGGCCGCCTTAACTGACTAAATATTGCATTCTGGTCAGTGCAGGAACATGGTGTTGAAGGGAACCTTGGCCATTTTTGATAGCTTAGAGAGCTGTATCATCAATATACATATCTATTAAATATTATACATCTATATTAACCCGCGCCCTGCTGGGGGGGGGGGGTGTTTGAACACCCCCCTTGTGGTATTTCGCGAATATCTCAAAAACGGCGGCGCGGAGCGCCGCCGTTTTTGGTACACCTTATCATACATCAATTCTACACATGTTGTGAAAATTTCAAACCAAGGTCATTCAAGGTCAGGTCACCAGGTCACTTGAAGTGACCTCACCTCATAAAAAGTTTCCATGTCTGTCATAGCTACACCGAGTGACCGATCGCTTTGAAACTTTCAGCGATTGCTAAGAGCAATAGCATGTACAAAATGTATATCTCAGAATTTTGACATCGATGACCTAAGGTCAGGTCAATTTTGCGACCTCCCCATTATAAGTCAATGGGAGAAAATTGAAATGCGCTTCTTTTGGACGAAAGACATTATAAACGCTCCCAAACACTGAATTACAAGTGGTTTAGACACACTGAACATGAAAATGGTGTCCGTGACCCCTGTTTATGCCCTGAGGTCATCTTAGGTCACGAATGGTATCTAACAGTTTTTCGCAAATAACTTTTGATAGAGGCATGCTAGAGCGATGAAAACGCCTTAGATGTGTTCAGCTCGACGATACGGATCGACTGATATGCAACATGACCCTTTCCGGTCAGGTCATGACCTTGACCTGAGGTCAAATTTTCAAGTTGACCTTTCAAGGTCAAGTTATAGTTCATTCGATGCGTCTTGACGAGAGGAACACGATGCCGGTAAAAGTAAGCTCGTACAAGGCTTGGATCAAAAGTTATTGCAGAAAAACTGTTTCCGAAAAAATCGGCTATTTTTGCAGTTTTTGCCCCCTGCAGGCAAAACCGTTGACGTTAGGTCAAATCTGAGAAAATTACTCAGAAAGGGCGCTAATAGGGCTATCGAATGCGCTTTTCCGCGGCGCTGTAGCTCTATTGGTTCCCGAGTTATGCGTTGGCTTCTTGGAAATTGTCGACATTCGACCTGGAAATCGGCGAAATTTTGCCTTCAATGACCTCTGGTGACCTGACCTTTGACCTGACCAAAAAATTGACCGAAGTGATTTCCTCATTATTTTTGACGCTCTTTCGAACGCCGCCTTCCGCGTATCGCTACGTGGCCCAGGAGCCGAGTTAGAAGGGGGGGGGGGTGTTCAAACACCCCCCCCAGCAGGGCGTGGAAATCCAGGACCCCCAGCCGGGCGCGGGTTAAAGCATTAAGAATGAAAAGGCTGTTGATATTATTATTCCTATTGGCCATTGCATGTATTTAATTTACAAAGTTTTTTCGTGGAGTTGCTGAACTTAAATTTAACTGAATGAAAACGAAAAAGTAAGAACCCTTAACAATTTGGTATATGAACATGAAAAACAGAAAAATATTCATCTGATATGCAAAACTCTACTAATGCCTTTCCATCTTTTCTTCTATGAAATAGCTTTCATTGAAGAACTTCATCATTTGGCTATTACAATAAGCTGATGGCAACAAATGAAGCTCTTACATAATCACAACACTGTACCTTATATCCTTTAGTTTACTACTATATTTTTCTGCACAAACCCTGGTTCTTTTATAATTCATTTGTTTGAAAGTTCCTCTTATGGGTGGCATATTCAAGTCCTAACACACTTTATCACATGAGGCTTGATTTTAGTTGACCTTGCAATAGAACACATTGCTTCTCTAAGGATCATCAATAAATGTAGCTTGTGTTGCATGTTGATGTTAGTGCAGTGCTCATATGAAAATTGGTCCAAAGCTATCCATGATATGTGTTATATATATTGGCTGTGATTTTAATTAGAAACACTGTCTCTAATGTTGCTGGTTTTCAATTTTCATTAATGTTTCTTTTGAAATAATTTCTGATTATTTAAATAGAGTTCTTGGATGAACTACTCAACGCCAAAACAAACACTGCAGCTATTGTTTAGGTCAGTTTGTACTAATTATCATGCCATGATACACGAGGACAGTTATACCAGTCTTACCAGTTATACCAGGAGAGTTATACCAGTTTTGTGTGTTTGCTGCCGGCAGGCGCGGGGCAGCATCCGGCAGCTGCACCGGTCAGCGCCGGCGGCCAGCGACCAGCTTTTCGTGCACCGCGACTCGGACGCCAACAACCCCGACACGCCGTTTGAGTTCACAGCCGATAACCTCAAGGTAAGCAGCGAGTGTGCAGATGATGCCTTCAGGGTGGCCGTGAGGCTCATAGGCACGCGGAAGTTAACCGTACTTGTATTTATTTCGGTAGAACTGGGTAGAACGTCAAAACACACAAAGGCCACTGGCCAACATGTGCGGATTCATAACATATCCGGTTCATCGTACCATTCTGAAGTCAGCTGTTTTAAATAAAAGTATTTGCCATGTCGATGGTTTTGTCGGTCATGACTTTTTCCGATAAGTCTGAAATTTCAGGTTCACGACACAAACTTGCGAATATGTATCCACGTCGTCATACAAGACTTATCCGATCACCAACTCTGTTCGGTTTGTACCCTGACAAACTGTCTTTTCCCTAACCGCACGCTTTTTTACAACAATTCCGATTCGATGACGGAAATAGGTCGGTGGTGCTGTCTCAAAGAAGCTGTTTCCGATTCTGGCGAACTTGATGTTTGATCGAACTTACCCTTCAAGAAACTTACTCCGCCTCTCTTGCCTAGGAAGTCGGCATCGTTCCCTGGATTCTGCTCTGTCGCTGCTTCCAGCTGAAAAAAAAACACTAATGCTGCTAAGCTGTTTTGCACGCGCCCACCATCTCTGCTCTAATTATGCGATCTAACGAAACTCACTCCATAGTCCATACCCTCGGTCCAGTCGCTGTCACCCAATCCCAGGGGTGTCATGTGACTCTGGCAGAGGCGCCTACGTTGTTTATCGTCGTTAGAAGCAGGGCTGCGGAGTCGATGGATTTTCGGCGACTCCGACTCCGACTCCGGCTTTCAAAAACCAGCTCCGACTCCGACTCCGACTCCGGGCAGAATTGTCGACTCCGACCGACTCCAACTCCCGACTCCGACTCCGCAGACCTAGCAGGGCTGTGGAGTCGACAGATTTTCGGTGACTCCGACTCCGACTCCGGCTCGGGTTTCTAAAATCGACTCCGACTCCGACTCCGACTCCGGTCACAACTGTCGACTCCGACCGACTCCGACTCCGACTTCGACTCCGCAGCCCTGGTTAGAAGAACTCTCAGCCATGACGAATTGCTCAGTCGAAGGCGGAGACATGGGAGTATAATGCTCCTACTATAAGCACGGTTTTTGAACATACTGTTAATGACAGTTAGTGAATAGAAGTGAACGCTGAACACCGAACGATCAATTATGGTGTATTCCTTCCCTCAGTCCTGGCTGGGGCCGCCAGTGGTCTCAATACTTCTTGGAGGACATAGACACCCGATCATCGTTTTCCACTGGTTAATGCCGCCGAACCACCAACTAATGCCGACCTCAGTACAAATGGCCGAACTTCTCATCAGTAAATGGCGCCCCAGCGTCTGAGTCGCGGCCGTAGGAGACATATCAGCGGGCTTACGGCAATCGACAGCGGCCCCTTTGTCCGCTGAGCCATTGTCATGTCTCAAATGGAGCCGCCAGCCGGACCCCGGGGGAGATTTCTGAGCCGTTGTCCAGTGATAAAATTCGTAGAGACGAATTGCTGTTTGTCTGGGGGTCGTTTGGGTCGGCGCCCAGACAGGGCCGTTTTCAGAGGAGTTGTGCTGCCGTCCGGGACGGAATATATGACCCGGCACAGACAGCACATACCCATCGATTACTTTGTTTGTCGTCAGAGGCCTGAGTTTCAGGGCTGCACAGCGAGAGCAGAATTTGTGAGAAGTTTTAGGAAGTCACTGTTGTGATTCTGTTGGATGTCGAACTCCACGCTTGCTTCTATCGAGCAGTTCAGACTCTTTCTGTGTTCTGCGACGAAGCTAACTGGCCATGATGCTGGTGGGCATGTCATGTATGATTGCCGAATTAATACTTTATTTGGGAACTTCGGAAAGGGTGAACGATATCGATTGAAGATTTAGTTTAGTTTAGCTTATTTAATTCATCGTCGACGGGGACACCCCATTTAAAGACGAAGTCATACCTATAATAATACAATACAACACAATGACAAAATCGTTAAAATCACGAAGAGCAGCTGCACATTTAGCGGCTTCTCACATAGTCAACGACACATCTCCTGAATGTGCTAAAACCATCGAAAAACATATCAGATGTCGGCGAGGCTCTAAAATATTCATTGATCAGACGTGGTGCCCTCGTAAACAGACCATCTCTGACTGTACACACACGTGCATATGGTACTTGAAATAGCGATAGTTGGCGACCTAACCTAACAGGTACAGATATACAAAAACTCCGTAAAATAAAAGCCGAATCGATCCTCCCTTTAAAAACATTGCGGATGAATAAAATGTCATGCTGCACCCTTCGAGAAGACAGTGCACTCATCCGAAAGTGCCGAAGCAGGGCAGTGTAGTCCAAACTTTGAGAGGCTATGGCCGGGGGAGAGCATCGGTTCAGCCAGATCAAAAATTTGTGTTGAACTCTCTCGAGTCTGTCTGTGTTTGTTTTTGATGCCCCCGACCAAACAACACTACCGTACTCGAGAATTGATCGAACATGTGCGTAGTACGCGACCCGTATGGACGATACATTAATTTGACGGCCAGTTTTAGGCTTTTGAAAAGTCCGAATCAGAAGCCCAAGTGCCCGGTTCGCTTTCTTGACGGTGCTTTCAATGTGGGAGGAAAAGGTAAGTTTTTGATCCAGGATGACACCGAGGTCCCTGATGGTGTCCACATGCTCGAGGGCAGTGTTTCCAATGAAATAGCTTCTTAAAATGGGGGACTTTTCGAAAAGACTTACATTTACTTGGGTTGAGTTTAAGTTTCCAAAGCTGGGACCATTTGCACAGCCTTTCTTTCCAGATCCTCCTGCAGGAGGTCTGCATCGGCTGTGCTGTGAATTTTCCTATAAATTTTGACGTCGTCTGCGAACATGAGACACGGAGATCTGATTTGGTCCGGAAGATCGTTAATAAATATAGCGAATAGCAGTGGGGATAACAGTCCGCCCTCCGGTGTCCCGGAAGATGACAATGTTCATCCTTTCCACGACTTGGATCTTGTCTTTTCCGCCAATCTATGGACATAAGGTCAGCAGTTTGGTGTCGCTTGAATCTGGCCCCGCTGCCGCTGTTTCTGGCTACTGGGGCCCTCTGCTGTATAATTGTCTCACGCCGACTGTTGCTCACTGCTTATCATTTTTTTTACGCATGAATATTAGATATGCAAGGATACTGATTGTCGATTGAAGTTTGAACCGTGATTATTTAGATTCTGGATTGAACAATGATTATCCCACTTTGTTATGACCATTTTTGGGTTTTACTTTATGACACTTCTTTATTAGGTATCGCTTACCACCTTACAAGCCTCATACTCAGAACAAATGACGTCCGTTTTTACCCTGCGTGTTCCCGGTTTGTAACCCGACGTATTTCAACGTCAGCCTGGCCGTCCGCTGGTTTGTGGAATCGGTGTATCTACTGAGCGGTGGCCGACCGGCTGTCTAACACGGCTCTGCCGGCTGTCGGACACGGCTTTCCCGTGTTGTACCGACGTCTGGAGCCGTAACAGACGGCTGTAACTGTCGAGCAGCAGCGGCTGTCTGCCGGCCGGACCGCGACTGCCGGGGCTGGCCACGCACCGGTGGACGCTGGGAGGAAAGAATGCAAATACCGAGAAGCTAAGATGGATTCAACCTAATTTATCACTACCATATTCCTTATATCTTGAATAATTATTATGTCTCATTAGGATTACTAGGATTTTTTATGTCATAATCTTCGCTCAAATGCATCTAACTATGCCTGCTATTTCACAAAGGCAGGTTAGCTTTGCGCACTATGCGCCAGTTTGGTTTGTCGAAATGAAACAGCTCAATTAAGCCCTCTCATTTTTCAACCTCATCAGCAAAATCATTTGAAGGCCTGTAGTTTTTAGTAAAGTGTCTGTAGGTAGCTTGTGAGCGATGGGCTGATGGTGTGTCGATATGAAGCCATCCTCAGTCGGTGGTCGAAGAATCGTGCCGCCCTCGTGTGTCCCCCTACTTTCTGTCGCGTGTCGCGGCCCGTAACGATCTGACAGCACGCCGGTCGGCGCTGACCGCAACAGGCGGGCGGGACGTGGAACTTATATGGTCTTGGGGCGTGGGTGGGTCGCGTGCCCTGCGCCCTACCCCGCCGGGTGGTTGATGTTTTATATTTCATCGTGCTGCTGTGTTGCCTTCTGCTGCCGAAATCACGGTCAAAGGTCAATAACTTCAGGAACTCTTAAGGATTACCTGTGGCTAACTCCTGAGGGTTATTTTATCAATCACCAGTGATCCCCTCCGCTCATTTGTCTTAAAGGTAGTGTGCCACCTTCGAATGATTTCCCATTTTATTTTTCCTAGGATAAGAAGCGTCTGTTTTTATCTAATATCGCAAAAAATCAAAAATGGGCCTAAAATAGTGCCTTTTTCGCCTAAAAGTTTATCGGTTTTTCGATATGTATAACAACTGTAGTGGGCTGACCTGCAAACAGGCGTCGGCAACCAGTGTCCCAAAATATGTCGATTTGGGTGGGAAACGACATCCAAATGAAAATCATTTTCCACTTTCACCTCCAGTTTTCAAGCCAAATTTTTCACTCCCAATTCCACCGAGAAAGAACAATTGCGTGAATGGTTGTTTTGCATAGTCTGTCACAATTGTAGATAGATTAATGTTTTTCTTCATTTTCTTTCCCACTCTTTTTGGGCCTTACCTGACCGACGATTTTTCACTCTGATCCTTTCTTTGGTCAAACATTTTCCCCTCTGACACCCAAGCAAAAATAAAATTTTGGGACACTGTCGGCAACAATCACGAATGCGGCGCACATGTGACAATAAGCAAAGGTCATTATAGAGTTACGACGTACGGGAATGAGTTATCAGCTGTCTAATCGTAAACAACACAATGTCGAATTTAAACTGTAAGCCTGTATTGGTATTGTTTCTTTAATTTGGCTGTCAAACATTAATTTATGGTTTGAAATATTATTTTATGTAAAATAATTGATATGAAACAGCCGTCTCTAAAGTTATGGCCCCATCTCACCACATGAAAGTGGCAGAAATGACAATCAGCTGACGCATTTTTCTTGGCCGAAGTTAGAGCGCGCGGCCCGACGCACCACCACCGCACCACAAAGTATGGGCAGAAGCCGCGCCCAAAGCCAGGGGCGGTAACGTGAGGTAGCCGAGTCGGGGCAGCGTGCGCTGACCCAAGCCGGGGCCGCGGCTTTGGGCGCGGTCTACCGCATCCCCGCGGGCAGCCCCGGGCTATCACATGACACCGGGAGGACGCGCGGCCCCGGCTTGGGTCAGCGCACGCTGCCCCGACTCGGCTACCTCACGTTACCGGGGCCCTGGCTTTGGGCGCGGTCTACCGCACCACCTAACAGGCGTGTTCGAAACCGCAGGAGATGATGATGAACGGGTTTATCGAAACTTGATTGGATGAGCCTATCGGTAATAGCGATTTCAGTGTGTGCATTTATTGTTCATAGTGGTGTGAAATGTGGTTGGGGTACGACCGACAACCCGTCGGGGCGAATTTCGCACTGGGGTACTCAAAATTTGAAGAATTTAAGACGTTTCCATGAGTTTTGAAGGTATGGATAAGTTCTAAAAATCCGGTTCTCCTTATCTGGGCCATTAACTCCATACGGTCCAGGAAAGCTGGCACACTACCTTTAAGTCTCCAGTCAACCTGGATTGATCAAACCATAGACCTCTGTGTCTTTATATCATATGCAGAGGTCATGGTCAAATGTTTTAGAAGCGCTGAGCAGCAGAAGAGCAGGATTATATGCACTTTCTTCGGGGCCGCTCCTGATAAGGTGGCCTGTGACTGCAGCGCTTTTCTCTGTGCCGTGTGCCCTCTCGCTGTGTGCGTTGGTTCACTGCCGCTGGAGGAAGTCGTGCCTCGCTCTCTGACTCGTGTCTCCCACTGCCCCGTCTTCTTGCAGCGGGCCGATGCCATCATCTCCATCTACCCTGAGGGCCACCAGCGGGCGGCCGTGATCCCCCTGCTGGACCTGGCACAGCGGCAGCACGGCTGGCTGCCCATCTCAGCCATGCACGCCGTCGCCAAGATGCTCGACATGCCCAACATGCGGGTGTACGAGGTGGCTACCTTCTACACCATGTTCAACAGGTGAGTGGTACTGGTGACGAGACACCAATATTTACGTGGGGTGTCACAGCGGCTGGGCTCTGTCGCTTTACGTTCTATCATATTGGATTTTCCATTAGTCTGCCGTGTTTCCACCGGTTTCGTCTTGTGTTAGTCGTCAACATACGCATCCCCAGCGCTAGTCGCTTGCCGTTCGATCAGCTCTCGTCTTTTCAGGTTACCAGTCTCAGCCCTCGACGTTACGCCTTCCCCAGTACGGCCACGAGTCGTAATGTGTCGTTAGCCCTTCCTATAGATCGTACTGTTTCGGGCCCAACTCCTTTCCTAGTTGTATTGTGTCGATAGGAAGCCATCGTGATACCTTTACTGACCGGTGTGTTCAGAATTACCTAGCGCCGATAGCCCCACGATAATTCTGGATATAAATGTTCGGGAGTCGAACCTTTTGGCTATTGGCCTGGCTTATGTTGGGGAAGGGACTTATATATGCGCCAGATTGCCTACCATTTGTCATATTGATGTATGATCGCCACACAATGACTAGTGGATCGATAGCATTTACTGAGCAATGAATGATGACCCTATCCATTGCTGCAATTGGTATACTTCAAGTCGTTTTGTATTCGCGTAATTCGTGCTTATTTTTACCTTATATTGCATTATTCTGAATCACAAAAGGAATGTAAAGGTGCGCACGAAGTGGTTCTAAATCTCGTATGTATACTGTGACCCATGTGACCTCTGTAGGCACCATGTGAGCCATGTATTACCACATCACGTCATGCAGCATTACCCGTTTTAACTATACTGTGACCTATATGACTACACGGGAACTCACCGGGCAAGTATCACGTTCAGTCATGCGGCACCCTTTTCAAGCTATATCCCTGATAACCTCCCTCTGGCCTTGCAGGAACCCGGTGGGCAAGTTCCACGTTCAGCTGTGCGGCACCACCCCGTGCTGGCTCTGTGGCTCCGATGATATCATGGCCGCTATCCAGAAGAAGCTCGGTAAGTAACCGCCATCGCTGTCGGCATCGGCTCGAAATCCGCTGTCGTCAGTTCAGATAGTTGAAAATCCTTCCGTGGGATTGTAAGACAGCTGAAAATCCCTTTCGCGCGTGAAACAGTGGGAGGTTCCTACTGCACAGTGCGAAACAATTGAAATCCCTCCTGTCGGTGGAGACGAATTGACCTTTATTCTGCTATGACATGTTTGATACTGCGAACTGCCATGGGGATGGAAGCCCAGCATCATCCCCTCGGCGATCGGCGCCTGTGAATCTAGAGGACCCGTTTCATTGATCACCTCAAGGGGTCTGCCTTGCTCTCGCTTTTGCGCATATTTACAATCATAGGAAATCTATTGTTTTCTAAAAGGCGTAAGTACTTGACAACGTTTAGAACACCGCGCCACAGCCTTCAGCGCCAGTATTCAAATGTTGGTGAGCTGAACTTAAGTCACTTAGGGTCAGCATGTTTCTAAAAATGTAAGGAGTAGTAATTAAAAACTGTAAAACTATTGACTACAAGACATAGACATAGACATTTATTTCGCTCAAGATCCGACAATTTCGGGTTTTCACTTGCGCACGTCCGGTTGGTAAAATTGCACTAAAAATAGGATAACACATGTACCACACACCAATATCCATCCACATAAAATTGGAGACACATGCATACACGCAGCTCAACTCTTTAGTCCGGTTCACGCCGTACAAATCGGTAGAGTGCTTTCCTGAATGAGTCGTGATCTCTTCTGCCCTGGCACACATCATTGTACATTTGTACGCCACTATACGCAAGCTGGCGCCTACCAGTCTCTGTTCGAATGGCTGGTAGTCTCAGCCGATTGTTCTGTCGTGTCTGGTGGTCGTGTCCGTGTTGGCGGTCTGCGTCCGTGATAATATCGTGTAATGCCTGGGGAAGCTCTGATGCCAGCACTTTGCTGACCATCTGGACGCGGTGGTATTGAGCAAGTTGAGATGCTGTTAGCCATTTGAGGTCTTTGAGCACTCCAGAAATATGTTCAAACTTTTTCTTTCCGCTGACCACTCTCGCTCCAAAATGTATGATTTTCTGTATGCGATGGAGTTCTGTTTTTGTGCACGTGCTATAGATGGACAAACAGTATCTAACGGCAGACATAACCAGAGCGCTGACCAGTGGCTTGAGCGAGGTTTTTGGAAGGCTATGCTTTGCATGCGTCAGCGCAACCAGAATGCCACTGCATTTTCCTACCACGTGGTCTACATGATCTACGTATGTCAGGTGCCTATCCATATAGAGTCCTAAATTCTTAACTACGCGGGATTCCTCGATGGCTGTGCCGCAGAAGTTTACCGATATCTTCGGCTGGTTTTTCAGCATCGCCCTCGTTCCGAAAAGTATCATTTGCGTTTTCGCGGCATTGACCTTCAGCCGGTTTTCATTGAGCCAATTTGCGAGTTGATCGAGAGCGCGTTCGAGAGTTGTGATCATCGCGTTAAGATGTTTCTTTGGTCCGGTTATAAGAAGTTGGGTATCGTCTGCGAACTGAATAACTTCTACATCATCAACGTAAAGCCCAATATCATTCACATAGATGGCGTATAGAATACAACTAAGAGAACCGCCCTGGTATACAGATACACCGCTGTCATTGGGTAAAGTGTCGGACATGATCGGCTCTCCCTCACCCGCACTGACTTTGACCTGTTGAGAGTGGCCGGCCAAGTAGCTCGCGAACCAAGTCACATCGATGCCATACAGTGCTAGCTTCGTGAGTAATCGCTGGTGGTCTACGCTGTCAAAACATTTAGACAGGTCGAGCAACACTAAAATGCTAACACTGCCTCCGTCCATCGCTCGATAAATGCGCTCAGTCACTACAGCTAAAGCGGTCTCTGTAGAGTGCGACGCCCTGTAGCCATGCTGATGGTGTGTGAACAGACCGTTGTCTCTGAAGTATTGAGCCAGCTGTTGCTGCACGACGCGCTCAATCACTTTCATTGGAGCTGGCAGTACAGACACAGGGCGATACTGAGACGGCTGCGACGGTTTGGGTGTTTTGGGTAATGGTGTGATGACTGCATGTTTCCATGCCGTTGGTATTTCGCCACTAGACAGACTAGAGTTGATAATATTGAGCAAGACAGGCCCGATACCATAAAAGAATTTCTGCATCATTTGCACACTTATACCCTGAAGACCCGTGGCTGTCGATGGTTTCATGCTGTGCACGACAGTCATCAGCGTATCAATGTCCACAGTATCCACCTTAAACTGACAGGTATGGACCCGTGGCAGTCTCACCGGCTGGGTGCGAGACGGTACTGGCACGCTATTGGCAGTCTCTCGCCCCATCTGAGAGAAGAATGCATTTAGTGTGTTTGGTGTGACGTGCGGTACATCACAAGCTCCCTTTTTGTCGCCTATAATCGGCTTCAACACACGCCACATTTTTGCAGGACCTGCTTTCTTGCACTCATTCTCTAGATAGGAGGCCTCGTCTGACCTGATTGCGGCTCGGCACTGGCGGTTGAGAGCCTTGTACCGCTCGCGTCCGGCGGCCGATGTATCTGCGAGCGCACGGCGCCGGCTGGTCATCAGGTCACGGGTAGCCGCGGTCACAGGTAGCGCCCCCTGTGGTCTCACCCGCACTCGCCGTATCGGTGCTACCGTGTCCAAGGCTCGGGTAAACACGGCCACAAATGACTCCCACGCCGCCTCAGTGCTGCCACTCAGCCACACCCCGTTCCAGTCAATGCGCGACAAGTAGACATTGAACTCGGTTGAGTCAACGCTGCCCAGGCAACGCTTTCGGATAGAGACACTTCTGTGAGCGCGGCTCTTGCAGTTTTGTCGTATCATTATCCTAGTGTAGTCGTGCGGGCCTCCTAAATGGCACCGAGTAACACCGGATCTCACAACGTTTCCGCTCTGGCCAGTTGCGATAACGTCAATCAATGAGGCAGCTGGTCGGTATGTTGGCCTTTTCAAATTGACAGGCACTAGGCCGTTCAAGCGCAACACTTCCATTAGTCTGACGCCCGGTGATTTGTTCTTCAGTAGACACGCGTTAAAGTCACCTGACAGTATCACATGCTTGCGTGGGTGAGCTGTCATCATGTAGTTTAACTGGGCGTTCAGGTCATCTAGGTCTGCAGTTACTTGATGTACCGTGTTGGTGGGGTGTCTGTAAGCTGATGCGAACAGGATCTGCCGACCATTTCCCGACTGTATCTGCGCCCAGATTATCTCCAAATTCGACTGTTCTTGATTTTCTGTCACTGGTGTGGGCAATACCACAACCTTGAGTGTTTCTTGCGCCAAAATTGCTACACCGCCGTGGCCTGCCGCTAACTTGCTCTGTTTAGGGCGGTCGGCGCGGTAGAGCTGATAGCCCGGGACATTCAGCAGTCGGCTCGGGGTGTTGGTGGAAAGCCAAGTTTCACATAGCCCGAGTATGTGAAAACCGTATACATCTTTGATCACCGCACGCAGATCCGGTAGTTTGGGCTTTAACGATTGGATGTTGAGCTGTCCGATTATCAGCGCCCGCCGGTCCGTGTCGCCGTGTCTCGCCCAGTTAACACCGCCGCGGCGGCCCCGGTAGCGGGTCCGGGTTCGGCGTCCTCCGGTATCGCCTGAGGCTAGCGCCGGTCGGGTGAGAGGGCAGTCAGGGACCTGTCCAGGGTCGGCACCTGTCGGACCTCGCCCTGGTGTGCTCCCTGTCCGCGGTCCTCTACCCGCCTCCCCGCCTCTGCAGTCCGCGGCGTCGGGCCGGCGGCGGCGCGCTCTCGGCTGGCCGGTAGCTGGTGTGGCAGCAGCTATCAGTGTCGCCATGGCGTAGGCAAACAGCAGTGAACGGAGGAGCTCGTGACGCATTGTGATTGTGAGGAGTTCCCACAGCTACTGGTCAGTTCGAGTCTTGTCACTGGTCGGTGACCCAGCCAACTTTGTGAGTATCGGGTTCTGTTCACAAACAGCTATAAACCCTGTAAAATTTGCTTAAATTTGGTGAATGAGAATGCGCATAGCCTTTCCCTCGCAACCCGCCGAATATATCAGAATGGATAAGCGGACCAATCTCCTGAGGCTGCCGTTTTGTCTTCATGACGTGGCTGCGTTCTATCTTCATTGGAGCCCGGTGAGGCATCTGTTAAACCGTTATCCTTGGCCCGCCTCCATGTAAAGAGGGTATATTTCATGCAGCTTGAGAGCGCCCGCTTTGCGCCTGGCCTGTATCCCTTTTGGGATTCTGCGCTCTTCTCTTATCACGCCAATTTTATTTATATCCCGGAGCTCTATTGTTCCATGTTTTAGGTCATGAGGCCATGTAATATATTTCCGTGTCTCTATTTTCTCCTAAGCTATTGTGCCACCCGGGTCCCGGGGCTTGTGTTATATCGTTTTTGTTCTCCCAGGATGCCAGCAGCATATTGCAGCTCTGTGCTTTCATTACGACGCAATTGCGGTGGTGCGGTGCTATTATTTCCCCAGCTTCTGTTGGCGTCTGCCATTGGGGAGAGCGGAGAAGTGGGAAAGACGCGGGGTGGAGATTCTTGGAAGGGGGGGGGGGTCTGTGGGGAGGCGGATGGGAAGAGAGTGTCCGCTGTGGGCTCACCGTCGCCACTTTCCATCGCTCTCACCCGGAGTCCAACACGGGAAGGCCTCAACTGTCTACGATTAACGCCACTAGAACACAGTTCCACCGTTACCTTGCTGTCCCTTGCAACGACAAAACTACGGGTGAATTGTGTAGTTGAATTAACCTTACAAAAGTAGCATTGAGCTAACTACCTGCCAGTTATAATACTCGTATATCCCAGTGGGTATGACAGTTGTGTTGCGCTGTGGCTCGCCCTATGAGATCACTCGCCATTCAACACTCCTGGTAAGGACGATTAAGATTACCCTCCCACCCGATAGCACTGCCTGTGAATCAGGAGCTCTACCATCGGCACCCGTAAAACCCATATACCTGACCTACCCGACTAGCTCCGTCCTGCGGCCGCTGGGTTCAATAGTGTTGTTACTGGAGCCGAGTGACAGTCGCCCAGTGATTTGTTTTGAGCGAGCGGCACGGCACGACCCGTTCCGTTCGTGACAGTGCTCTTTTAATGACAGTGCGGCGACGAAAACACGCCGAAACACGGTAGTTAAATCCAGCACCGGTGATTCCAATCGAGCAGAGTGCTTACTGAGTTTACATTGGTTTCCAATTGTAAGAAAAGGCCGCAATAAGTAAAATTAAATGCTTTCGTTTCTTCTCGATGAAGGCTATATTCAGTATTCACGATTCTGAATGTTTGCTAGAGGATGTGAAGTTTGGGTGTTTTAGGCTCTACCTTCACTCACATATCGCATTCACATTCACCCACATTCACAAAACATTCAATCGACGGTGACAAGCTACCTTAGCTGGTGTGGTCGCCAATCTGAGCTGTGCAGGCTTGTAGGTCAACAGTTTCTCGAGCCATACGTCCTGGATTATACCGCTCTGAATGGTCCGCATTTCACGCGCTGACACACCACGTAACACTGAAATATTCACAAACTCGCTCAGAAACAAGCTCGTTGGCAGCGCAATCCGAGAAATGCGCTGCACTTAGCCGAAATGGTTCGTTCCCAGAGATGGCACGATTTGACGAATCCAATCTCGGCGCTGGCTGGTACTCGAGGTGGCTTTAGCAGCTTCCTGGACGGGCTGCGGCAGCTCGACTGGCTGTGACAGCTCGATGAGCTCTTCCGACTCGAGCCGGCGAATCGAGCCAGTCAGTGTGCGGAATGTCAGTCCCACCGGTCACAAGGGCTTTATTCAGACATCACAGATACCCTGAGCCATCTGTCTCTGACGAAAGCTACCTGTCCATACTTCCATCTCGTCCAGAGCTACCTATCAATCCCACCAGATTACTGACTAAAGCCACTCATCCATCCCCTCGCCTAGATCTGTCTGTCCACCTGAGACCCGTCTGTCCGCACAACCCTCTGTCTGTCTGCCCGTCCATCCGTCTGTCCGTCTGCCCGTCTATCCCTCTACCCGTCTACCAGTCTGTCCGGCCATCCGTCTGCCGATTTTCGTCTATTCGTCAGTCCGTCAGCCGTGTGTTATTGTTTGCGTGCCGGCTGCCTCTCCAGGGAAGGAGAGAGGGATAAATAAGGGAGTCCGGCACCGACTCTCCGCCCCTGAACGTGGCCGGGAGATTGCCTGTCTGCGAACCGAGCCGGGGTGTCAGTGGCACGAACCGTTCAGAGGCGGCGCTGGTCGGTAGCCGCAAGATCCGTTTTTGCCGTCTTTTCCTGGAATGAGACGATGTTCTTACAATTGGCTTTACCAGTGTGTCTAGGAGGCATGATTTTACGTCATTTTGAACAAAGCGTCGACCCCATCAGAGGAAATCATTTTATTTAGTTATTTTTATTACAATTCACATCCTTCTTGGAAAGAATATCGTAATGTAGTTTCGCCACGGTAAACGTAAGCGTCTCGTAACCATTTCACCGACAGTGACCCACCAGGCTATCTACCGGCTCCCCGCGGCTCCAGCCGGCCGTTCGCCGTAATGTCGGCAGACCATTCCCGTTTTCTGATAGAGCGTTGCTAGTGCCCCGGGCAGACTGAGCCGGCGGCGCTGATACATCAGTGGCGCTCCGCCGACTGCGGCGGCTGTGACGCACAGTGCGCCATTGGGGATCGCTGATATCACAGTCGGATCTGGAATGGGCTACCATTAGCGGGGACGGTGTCAAAGGTCTCCATGGTGGTCCGCGATGTCATGACATTTGGGGTCCCTTGGCAGTCACTAGCACAGATGCAGTTATAGAAGCTGCAGTTCGGCACGACGATATTATCTGCGGGCTCGATATCGGGTAAAATGGACTGTTTTAAACACTGCACGATCTCCTGAGTTCTGTCCCGCCCACCTATCCAGACTTCAGCGGTGCTTCATACACCAATGCCTAGCTACGGATCCTCAGTGCGGGAGGGACGAGCCCTGGAGAACCCCTGACCCCCCTCTCCCCGAGCTGAGCTCCTCGAGTACCCCTGACCTCCGGTGGCCTCCCCGGAGGCAGAGCCTAAGGGCCTCTCGGGCGGACGAGTTGTGGGATTGGATAGCGCCTCGATGACCACTGGAGGGAGCGATATGGTGACCGGCTGTCTCTCCAGAGTCCCGCCGCCGGCACTCCGGGCCTCCGGGCGTGGTCCGGACGCGGGCACTCCGGACCTCCGGCTGTGGTCCCGCCGACGCTTCTCAGCAGAGCGGCCAATGTGGGCTGATAATTGGAACGACCTCTCGCTTTTTTCATAACCTTTATGTTAAGTGTTTTTATCTCTGTTGAACTTTGGCTTCATTAGTTTTGGTTGGTTTCCCTAATCCATTTGAAAGTACTTGCTGTTACCTATTTCCTCGGCTGTTGAATTTGATAGTTGACCTTATCATTATATTATAAATTTATTTGCCTGCTGGCTGCTTCTCTCAACTCTCCCAGAGAAAATACTGGTGTAAATCATAAATGCGAATTGGGAATCCATCACAGGGACTCATCACCACTGTCTTTCGTACAGACATCGATCAGCTGGTGATCGGTCATCCGACCAGTCCACAGGTATTACTGGCTGACAGCTAATATTGAGCGTGCTCAAACCGTGCTGCTCTGTAAAGTTTGACCGGCCAATGACGTCATACGGTGTGGTCTACGCTGAAAATAGCCGGCAGTATCCGGCGGCGTCACTCGCTCACCGGCAGCCGGAGGCTATCCGTTACTCTCGTGTCAAAATGTCTCCTTCGTCCCCACCAGGGACCGCGCCAGACTCACCGGTGATTATCAGTATTTCACCCACGCCGACTTCCGTGTTTTTCTTTTTCCTGGACCGGCGAACACATTTGCCGAGTTAAGCGGCCGTGGTTGGAAGCTCTAAAAACAAATCACGTCGCTGAAATAACGCTGTCGGAAGTGTAGGAAATGGCATCCTCCCAGGGTTTTTGCCGGCTTGTCTGACCTCAGATCCGCTTTGGACGAGTCCGAGAGTGGGGTGGGAGAGGGCCGACGTCAGCTTAAATCCGACGGACAGCCGAGATTTGTAAAACGGATGTTTGTTGCTGATTCACCCAAAAGCATTACGACCACCTGTTAGTTAACACGCATTATACTTGCTAGTATGTAAGCATTAATTGCTTTTCTTTTCTAGATATGTCCAATGTCCATTGCATCTAGTTAGTATGAATGCAGTACATTTACATTCAATACCTGGCAGTTCAATTCATATTGTGAAGTTCAGAGCTCAGATTGCTGGTGTCATCCTGTGCCGGACAGTTAGCATTAGTGTTAGTCCCACCGAGACGCACAGTATCACATGCACCACCCTTTCAGATTTTCCCATCCCGTACCATCCCTCCCAGTGTGCACTTTCCCATCTCCCTTCCGTCCTTTCCCGTCCAGTGTCCATCCCAATGCACATCACCCGTTCACTAATGTCCGGGCAGTCCGGGCTCCCCGCTCCGTTTGCCCATGAGTCGGCGTAGCGCCCCCGCAGATCGCCGGGAGGGCCGGACCTGGACCCGGCCGGTCGCCAATTGATTGAGTGGGAGGAGAGCGGCCGGCGCCGGAAATTGCATGGGCCGAGTAAGCCGACGGGTATATCGTGGCGTCGGCTCTGACCGGTGGTAGGGCATTGCGGCGGCAGGGCTGGCGGGATAGATATCTGGGCGAACCACCCGCGGCGTCCGGCGACTCCCTGCGACTTTGTGTGACTGATGAAGGCGCGGCCCGTGGACATTGGGTCAATGTATCGCACCTCGTCACTATCTTCATCGTCGTCCTCTTTGTCGCCATCGTCATCATCATTATCATCATTATCATTTGTCACTCTTTCTTTTATTGTCTCCACTAACTTTCGTCTCGCCCTCACTTTTCTTGTGCTCGTTTGCCGTCGTTATTTTTCTGGCTTTGATCTCCTTTCCAAAGAATCCCAGCTTTCTTGTGGTTTCTCTGATAGGTGGGGGCTCATTAACAATGCATTACGTAGCAGTCAGTATTTACTAGTTATTAGCGTTTATGCAGCGTTTTCTTTTCTTCCATTTGGGCTTACATAGCTGCAGCTTCTGGGTTATTTTGTTTTGTTTTGACTCTCGAAGTTTACCCTCCTTTCCATTTCAGTTTAAAATGTTTTATCCCTGCCTACCAGAGTAGAATCACCTTGATAACAGTTCACCAGGCTCGCCCAGTAGGTCAGTGATGTCATCCAATGCTTGTATTCCTGTGCCAGGCGGCAATAGTTACTGGTGGAGCGTTTGCCCGGGACTGACGTTCCAATTGAAACTGCCCTGTGCTGGGAGAAGGGGAGGGGTGACTGCCCCTGACTGAAACCCAACCGAACGAAGGCCCTGGACTGAAGTCCAACTGAGCGATTGTCCCAGACTGAAACCCCCGCTGAGCGATTGCCTCGGAACTGTGTTCCCAACTGCGCGACCGCCCCCCGGCTGCACCCGGACGGAGCGATTCGCCCGGCCTGACGGGTCGGTTTATGGCCCGGCGTTCTGTGAATTCCACGAGCTCGCCCTATCTGACGCGGCCGGCAGTTGCCGAGATGCCGTCACAGTCGGTGGAAATGGTCAACTTGGACCTATCACCAGCGCGGTGCAGCCTGGGGAGAATTGTCCGGACTGGACGCACGTGGCCGCTATACCTTCCGGGTGTCATGGGCGACTGGACTGGTTCCGGCATCGCTTTTGGATGTTTTGAAATCCAACAGCTTTTGATGACCATCAAACAGATTTACATGCAATATGGCTAAGATGCATTTTCTCTTTTTATTTCTATTCATATTTGTCAAACCGGGATTGTTGAGTTGCTCGAATTCTGAGCAGTGAGCTTTCAGTCAACGTTCCTTGTTTTTTTTTTTGTTAAAAATTAACGTTAACTGTTAATACGCAATCAGTGCCGCCATCCTTTCTGCCATGATTGCCGTTAACTGTCTTTATGTCTAAACTTTTCTGGGAACAGCTAAATCCTCAGATTGTGGGAAAAACTGTGTTGTCCATGCTACAATGCAATGATGGAATTATATGACATGACATGACATAAATGACAAAGAAATGACAATGACGCATGTGATGTGACGCAATTAAAAACAGTTACCGACTTCTAATTAAAAGGCTCACACTTTTCGTGCCGTTCATGTTTTCAACTGACGGTGTTTCCTAATCTTCCACTTTAAGTGGCGAGGACCTGTTGTTGCACCCCCACGCGCCGTGTTCGTGGCCGGATGGGCCGGCCGGGACCGTCCTGAGGTCGATACGGCGCCGCCGCCTGTCTAGGGACTCGCTCCTGAGCTGGTACCGGAACTCTGGGACTGGAGACGGTGGAACGAGGGGTAGACTTTGGATTGGCTACTGAGGTGGTATCATTGGGACTGGCTTTAGAGATGGCTAGAATGATGCAGGAATATGGGACTGAAATTATGTGCCACGGACAGAAATAATGCCGTGAGACCAAGACTGAAATGGTACGGTCAGATTGGTACAGAGCACTGCTGCTCAGTGACTGAGGTCTAATATCTTCAGGGCCTTTGCAGATGTTCGGATATTGATATTGGAATGGTGTGTGAAACAAATATTGATGCGTTCCTATTATCCTAATGGCTCGTATGCTGTGTGAGATTTCAGTTTTTCGCTACCAAATTCCTTCGCGACTTTTTGCGTATTTTAACCCGCGCGGGGCTGGGGGGGGGGTAAATTTTACCCCCCCTCGCGAATTTTTGCGATATCTCAAAAACGGCGGCGCGCAGCGCCGCCAAACTTTCAGTACCTTTTCTTACATCAATTTGACACGTTCCCTGAAAATTTGAGCGAAATCCGTCGGAAAATTTTTGAGAAATTGACGTTTTAGTGACGTCATGTTCGCCATTTTCGCCTCAAAAACGGCAAAAGTTCAAACGCCGCTAACATCTTCATTTTTAAAGCAATCAAGACGTAACAAAAAGGTTATACGTAATTTTACTTTGTCTTGCAAATGGCTATCTCGGTTTTTTGAAAATTTTGGATTTTGGCCTAAATTTTTTCAAAAAACTGACTTTTTTGGGAAAATCATTATAAAATCCAAAATTTTGAGTCCATCGAAAAAACCGGAATATATGTCAGAGAAGTGGTCTATGTGCACCTACATACCAAATTTTAGAAGAATCGGTTCAAAAATGTGGGAGTTATTCAAAATTTTATGACGTCACGACACACAAATTTTTTGAAAAATGACTTTTTTGGAAGTTCTAGACCTCGTACGGAAACAAAAATAGCACCATTCGATTCGCCGTGAAAAACTGCATCAGATAGACACCGTTTTAGGCCTTAACAACCAACTTCAAAATTTGACCTCACTTGACCTGACCTTGACCTGACCTCGACCTGAAATTCATCCAGAGGTGGTCCATATTACTTATTGAGTGTGCCTATTGAATTCTATGAGTAAAATGACCCATAAAACATGTGTCGCACATGCCCTTTTCTATATTTTGTTTTTTGGTGACCTGACCTGACCTGACCTGACCTTGACCTTGACCTCTGAATGATATTGTATGCAACGAATATTGTATTGGTAGCCTAAGAACACGTTTTGGGCGATCAGTCTCAGTCCATGACTCCATTCTTCGGCAACTACGGTGCAAGGCCGATACTGTAGAAACTTGCAATTTGTACCCTTGACCTGACCTTGACCTTGACCTCAAACTTTAAATTAAGTACATGTTTTTAGTAGTTCGTGATGAGAGCTTTCGATTGGCGTTTGAATTTTCCAAATCGGACCATTAGTTCGGGAGATAACAGGGGGGGGGGGGGTAAAATTTACCCCCCCCCCCAGCCCCGCGCGTTCGGCTGGAGACCCCAGCCCCGCGCGGGTTAAGTATGAAGTATGAAGTTATGTTCCTGAACGAACCGAGCAGTCTTCGTTTGAATATGTTATTAACTCTGCTTAAATTGTCATGCAATAAAAAATAGAGGTGGCAAAACTGGAAAATTTTGGGACCCGGACCCGGACCCAGTCTGACTGGCACATTTCTGGAACCGGTCAGACCCGGTCTAGGTCAGCGTTGGAACCGGATGGACCCGTTCCCGAAATTCATTATGAAAATTGTGTACAGTTGTAGGTATAGCTAGAAGAAAAAGGTTTCTTTCCAATTGGGCATACTTATGTTGCAAAGTAAAAGACTCATGTCATGGTCATTTCACTTCGCTTCACAGTTTATATTTAAGAACCAGATTCAGGTCATATTTAAGAATATAAGAAGTAAGTAGACCAATGAATTTCATGCTAACCTAAGCCACTTTTACTACAGCTGCTAAAAATGATGTGAACTGGGGATCCATGGAGCAGTGCCTTCACCAGAGTCAGAACCTAACACCAACATGGCACAAGATAACCATACTGATACATACCTTTTCTTATATTCTTGGTAAAAGATATTCGTTTTTAGAATTAAATTCATTAGTCCTTACAAATATTATCAACTATCCAAGGCCCCAAACGAGAAAACATTCAAAATCAAAACAGAAACATCAAAACTGTGTGAGGTCCGCCAGAAATGTCGACACGATAGCAATGCACAATGCAAGGACAAAACAGGCGTTAAATCACTGCAAAATTGTGTTGGGGTAAAAGTACTGCAAAATCGTAATGGCAACAAACTTTTCAGTAGGTACTGCAAGATTGCGATCATGACTTAAGTGCCAATTTATTAACACATAAAACAAACTACATTTTGTTGTTATATAGTACCTACACATAGAATAAATACCTACCAAGGGTTCTGAGACTTACCTGATTTCTTCCCGAACGTGTTTCAGAATTGTAACCTTTATGCAGTAGATTAGCGTGTGTAAGGCATGGCATATATGACGCTCAAATGCGCCATTTTCACATCAACACGGAATCATTGGCCTTGGAGAAGGGCATTGGTATTGACTCAGTTTTTTTTTGCCAGCTGCTGCCGTATGATGGCGCTAGTAGAGCTCTATATGTATAATACGCTCTGCTAGCGCCACCATGCGGCGCCAGTTGGCTAAAAATCTTATCAATACTACGGTTTCTGGAGAATGCCTTGGATTCATTTTTAGCTTTATCATTTATGGATTTATGCGAGGGCATGTTGGTTTTATGTGTTGTCTTCTGGCCGTGATAGAAATCATTTCAAAGCTGTTTGAGCTATGAAATGCATTTGAATATCAAACATGAACTCTGATTTCCGGTGGGCATAGTGACTTTGGTATGTCAATGTCTTTGAAAAGGCAGGTGAGAATGCTACTGGGTCAGCCTTGCTTCAATTGGATTTGTGTCCATTTATAAATGGATTTCAGTCATACCTACTTACCTACATATGTTATTGATATTTGATTTCTACAGCTCAAAATATTGCTAGGTATTGTACAGCAAACTGAATGGAAGTGATCCGTACAAACATTTGGTGAAATGTTTTCTGGATTGCTAGCACTTAGAACTTGTTTATTCTGTTGTAGGTGAAAGATAAGAAATTGAAGCAAGACTGACCAGTATGCTATAGAATAGGTAGCCCAATCTTCAGGAATATTAAAATTCAAAAGTGGAATTGGGACTTATGATTATGAACTGGAAACTGCATCAACTATGACTATGTTTGCCAAAGCATAAAAGATATTAATATTTACCATAAAGCACAGGGAAATGAAAGGACCCGGTTGGACCCGGTCTAATATTTTGGGGGGACCCGGTCTGGACCCATCCGGGTCCAGACCGGTTCCATAGACCGGGTCCCCGGGTCCACATTTTGCCACCTCTAATAAAAAACACACACTCACTTTGGAAATTTCCTCTTTAGTGTAATTTTGTCATACGCCCACGCACTCCTCTGGCCTGCTCCGTTTCTGTTATTTTGTGCTTGTATGATGCCACGTTTCAGACCCTTCTCAGACATATGACGGATTTACATACCCTCTTTTTCTCGCAGCTTGTTCGTTTAGCTGAAGGAAGCCCTGCTAAATTACACCGAAGTTCAAAACTTGTGAAGTGTTTTTAAAAGTTATCACGGTCTATTTTTTACTCGTTTGTCGACGGTCCGGTATCTCCTCCATTTTCCATTAATGTCGGTGAATTGGAAAAGTTTGGGAGCGGTCCAGCCGGCGCGGCGGCTCCCCGACTGTCCCACTGATGGGGCTTTGAGCGGCTCCCTCGGCCCAGAGGCGCCGGTGAGGTCGTCATTGGCGCAGTTCAACTCCTCTACCTCGCCACCAGAGAATGTCACCACCTCAACACAGACATTTTCTGAACGCTGTTCACATCTCTCAGTGCTAGTGGAGTTCGCAACTCCCGGATTCAATTGTTTATTGATCCGTCTTTTATTTCTCAGCAACATGCTTTTGAGGAAATGACTATGGTGCATTAAGGCTGAAGTGCTTGGCATGCAAAGTGGGTGATTAATTCCTCAATCAATCGTCATCACTTCGAACATTTGTCGAAGTGACGTGAACAAACGAGTCTGGTTGTTGGCGATGCATGCTAATGATTCAGAGGGAGCTTCTCCGACGTTATTTAAACGAACGAGCAAAATGTGCTTACAAAGTCAATTATTTGCCATACGACAATGTTTCGCTCATTGACCTATAATAAGTACTTATTATAGGTCAGTGGTTTCGCATAGTGACTGGTTCAGTCTCTCTCTTTTTGCACCTCATAGATTGCATACCAAACAACAGCCACGAAGCTCTGACTTATGAACCGAGCCGATGACCACAGTAGTCCGGGCGCCCTCCCCCCCCCCCGCCCCTTTATGAACTGGCGCCTGACCCTGGCGGTGTATCACCGACGCTGCCAGAGCGCTGCCAGCACACGTGGTAATTTTGGTTTCCATGGAGACATCAACAAGTCTATTGCTTAAACACTACCAAAGTATGATGTCAGCTCGCAGAATGCGCTGGTAGCGGCTGGCAGCGCGGCAGTGAAACACCTCCCCAGGCTCAGGACTAGCGAGACTGGTACCCCGCGGCTTTGCTCGAGTCCAGACAGCTCAGTAATAGTAGATTCGTTTTTGATTCGTGACATTTCTGTCTTTAATTGAAATTTTATTCATGTATCCTTATCACCCCTTCGACCGATATGATAGGTCTTGCGACATGCGTGATGACTTAGCCGGCGTCAGGCGCGGTGAACTGGGCCCTTCACTTCGCCGAACTGAATGCAACAGTCCGCCCACTGTGACCCGGCCTGAGACAGTACTAACTCGCTTAATGGTTGATAAGTTAACGCCGCCCCTGAATCCGCCCACCCGTCAACAGCTTATCTGGCGTCTCGCCCACTCCCAGCCCGTCCCAGCTTGCTTCATATATTCCCGTCTGTGTTTAATGTCACTTCTCCGCGTCTTGTTGCTCTCGTGCTTCAGCGGACTATTTCCGAGTGTCCGGGAATTCCTGGACTCGAGTGGGCGCCGGATGTACACCAGACGTCCTCGGGATGGTGCTTGACCGTCCACTTGTGAGCAAAGTACTGTGTCGTAAGTGGGAACTGTGTCGCTTTAACTCCGCTTTAGGAGTGGTGTTGGAAACAGGGGGACTTTGCCGGCCGCTAAGCATCAGTCGCTTGGATAGAGAAACTGATGTAAAGGTTTACTGTGGATTGTTTTAACTGTCAAATACAATTAGAATTTGTCAACAGATGGTAAGAAAAGAAGTCCTAATGACTCCATTCCTCCACCTTTCGTAGTTCTTTTCATAAGTTATTTGAGGACATGCATTTCAGAAATGGTATCCGGTGCCGAACTGTTACCCTTTTCGTCGCTATTTTGTCCTGGGCTATTCGCAACCTTGTCTGGTGAGTCGCTAGGCTCCGACGCTTCATAAGAACTGACGGCCCTGGGAAAGACGGCATTAATGATGCACAGACTTGAAGCCGAAAGCTTGTGTTGCTTGAAAGAAGTCACAGACCTTCGAACCATAGCCATCCTGTGCCGGCTCGAATGCAAGCACAAGCGGTAATTACCATCATACTCTTTCGTCTTTTATTTTGTTGTGGTCGGTGTGTTGATATTCTTAAATTTCCCGTTGCTTACAGCTTCCGTTCACTAACCGTTTCCTTTATTTTCGTCACAGCGGCTGCGTCTCTTTACACAGTACTGCTATCCCCACTCAGGCAGCTAATTCTCATTGGTCACAGCAGTTGACCTAAAAAGGCCGCCGGCAAAAACTGCGTCGATACCGCTTCCCACTGGATGGGATGGGAGGGCTGTTGGCACGGGCGTATCTTCCCCATCACTCTACCCCTCCCTGGCCTCTCTCGCTCGCCCCAGGCGTCAACGCTGACCCCGGGGGCGTTCTGTCTCACCGGATAAGGACGGTGTCGTCTGTTGATCCAGCGCACCCCGCTGGTAGCTGTTGGCACAATGTGACCGATCAGTACCTACTCGCGTGCCGCTTCACCACGTGTGGCACGCGTGGCAGTATGGTGGCAGGCCCGGCTCGCGTGGACCGAGTGTGTGAACGTGACGCCATCTGTCACTGGTCTTACTGACATTGCGGAATTTGAAAGTCGCAGTTATTGATGAGGCTTCCTTATAGCTTATTAACTTCTTGCAATGTATTCGTTTTTGGTCGTGACCAAAGAGCGTAACTAAAGTGGAACCCAACCGGCAGCATGAACTCCTCTTGCTCCTTCTCTCATTCTCTCTCTCCTCACTCTCTCTCTCTCTCTCTCTCTCTCTCTCTCTCTCTCTCTCTCTCTCTCTCTCTCTCTCTCTCTCTCTCTCTCTCTCTCTCTCTCTCTCTCCTCTCTATCCCAGTAACCACTGCTGCTATGCCCAGATTTCCCAGTCGACTTTTTATGCATCCCACCATTTTGCACTGCTGAACGCGCCTTTCCATTTCTCTTCTCGCAGGTATCAAGAACGGCGAGACCACCAAGGACGGCATGTTCACGCTCACTGAAGTCGAGTGTCTGGGCGCCTGTGTGAACGCACCAATGGTTCAGATCAACGACCACTACTACGTGAGTACCGAGCCGTGCCGAGCGACCAGCCGTGGGGAGTCGGGGAGTGACCGCTCGGCCGCACACGCGTGGCTCTCCCACCGAGCGAGTGGGCGGCGCTTGGCTGTGACGCTGCCGCCAGTGACAGTTGGTTGTGATTGCCGTTTATATTTATTATTTCTTTTTTTTTGTGTGTGGCAGTTATGTTATTCGCATCATTGCCACTACTGTTGGAAATCGTGCATTGCATCGTCATTCGTCAGTCCCTCCGCAGTCCGCAGCCTTTTCCAACGGCCTGGAGTGGTAGACTGTACCGCAGTACAGCTGGGCGCTGCGGCACAGCCTACCCAGTCGGGCGGTTTTGGTTCCGAGCCTGGCCGGCAGGTGGCAGCTGAGTCGCAGAGATAACGCCCTTGCCGCGTATCGTCAGCTTTCAGTTGACTCTGACCAGCTCTCATTAGCTAAAGCAAACATGATGACGCTGTGCCTGATTAGCTCACTGTAAGAGTTGTGTGTACGGACAGGCTCGGACAGACGTGTCGGACAGGGCCACGGGTTTACAATGAACATCCCGACGCAATACTTATTGCATAGGTGCGTTGGCGAACCAGTTGCCTACTGATTCATTTACTTCCCACAAATTCCCTGTTGTCGTGTGATTTGATCAATTCATATCTTTGTGGAATCTAAAGTTAGTTCCCTCTTCGGCTAATTTATGTAATTTTCCAACTTGCTACAACCGCAATGCTTTTATTTACCTTCCAGTCGCGCTGCTTGATTTTGGTACCACTGACTGAAAAAAAAACAAGTGGCAGCCTAATTTGTATGCTGGGAAAAAAAAACAACGAACAGTTCCTTACGCTTTGAACATCCTTTCCCCATAATTTAGAAGTCTTTACAATAAGACATCTCTGAGTTCTTTTTCATCAGATTGCCTCCAACTTTCGGATAGTTTGAGACAGCTTTTCATCATTTTTACTCTTCAGTCGACACTAATCGGCCGCCGGCCAAATCGTTATGATGGCCGGGGCGCCGACGGCGACGGTCGTCGGCCATAACTACTCTGGAGATAACCAGTTGAGCTTGGGTCAGCCGGCAGAGTCGTAGATATCTCATACTGTCCTAGTTATCGAACTGATGAGCTCTGACCGCACAAAGCTGTTGGTGCTGGCGTTAATCCTGCTGTGGCTGAAATCGGAGGCCGTTGGACTGACTTTTAGCTGCGAGTGGACCAATCAGTACTAGGCGGACCACCGACAGTCTTAGACCGTTGGACCGACGGTGAGTGGTCGGACCATCGGTCAGCGGTCTGCCGACCGATCGCGGTCCGACTGAACCACTATTGGATTCCGATAAGCCGCCTGGATGGCTTCATTTCCGCTTGGTGCGCCCGTGATCGGCGAGGGACGGTGGCTGCCAGCCTTCTACTCGGCAAGCGAGAACCTCTAGAGCCGGCGGCGACGGCGGGCAGGTCAGCGCACGGGCGCACAAGGGGAAAGGGGGCAGGTCGCAACGGCCATAACCAACTTGGGAACGGATAAGGTAGACTACCTCTGGCGGATGAGGGGGGAGACGGCAAAGCACCTTTGTCAAGAAGCTGGTAAGAGGGGAGAGAACGCCAGCTCTCTCCACCGGGACAGAGTGGCAGGTCGCCTTGGCCGGTGTGAGGGAGTGGGAGAGAGCACAGGCCTCCATCGGGATAGCGTGCTGGTGAATTGGCTCTGATTGACTCCTCCTATGGAGGCGGCGGAGGCGGAGGCGCGCCGTGAGGAGAGGAACGCTCTGTTGCCGCCGCAGCCTTGGAGCAGCGGGCACAGAGTGGGAGGTGACTCATTGACATCATCAGACGCGTTGACCGCGCCCAGTGAGGTCAGCCAGACTGCACGGAACATGGCCAGTCACTAGGCTGACGCTGGCATTCTCTAATGCTGATCGTCTTACATAATGCACCGGGCATTGCATGCCATTTCGTAAGTAACCTTTGAGAAGTTGAAAAGGCCACTTCAGACATTTGACACTTGAACAAAGATTGATGATGTTTCGTATTAGCTATTTCGGTTTCCATTGAACTTGAATCCCTTTGATCCCTTTTCGGAGTATCCAGTTTCAATGGAGAACATTATCAAGGCAAGCCGTTACAAATATGTTCTCAGTAGCGAATTCATTTGGTATCCAGTCACAGAGTGACTAAATGCCAAAATTATCTGCTCACAGAGTGGTGCGTTCATGATATGACGATGCTGAGATGAAATAAGGTAATTTGTGATGGATGATTTAAAAGATGAGCACTTGGCCACATTTCATAAACCTACACACAGTGCAACTGCAGTAACTATGATGATGACATTCCCTTGGTCCTGCCTGCTACATACAGTCTCACACAATCACGTTGTTATCGCAGTCGCCCGTCGCTAACGTCTCTGCCAGCTCCGGGTCATCCATCTCTGCAGCGATGGCGGAGAGCCGATATTACGGCACGCCTGAATACGGGTCATTACTGGATACTCCCTCACTTGCTGCCGTACAAAGTACCTATGCTGCGTGCGGGCGTGTATATCTCTGCCAGTTTTGGGTTGCTTGACGGTCGGTTAGGGGAGATATTCGCAACTCAACCGGGCGCACGCTCACAGGGCTGCAAATTGCTTCCAGCAGTCAAACTTAGGTGGGATACCTATGCAATGTAGCCTGTAGGTGAGCCCGAGCATTGTCCCTCAGCGTTGGATGAAGCGTCGCTTCGCTTGGTTGGAACGTTCATTTTCCTTGGAAGGAGGAAAAAAAATTCTCCTTCTCTCCCGGATCTACCCGTATCGTCCAGTACCAGTCGGGGAGGGTATCCGGTGCAGGGCTGGTGGTAGCACCGAGCTCCCAATGTGAGTACACAGCGCATCACTGCGTGATCGATACGACAGGCCAACTATCGACTGATGAATGACGCATGTACAGGCCACGTCGTCATGGCTAAAGATGCCGAGTGCGGGCCTTTTACATCCATCACTGTGCCATTCGATAGATTGACGCATGTCTATCCATCCCTTCGTCTAATATGCACTGGCTAATGCACTGATGTCATGTCATGAAGGAGTGCAAATGCACCGCTGCATCAAGCGAACCGAAGAGCTATTGCGAAAAGACCTATCGTCGAATATCTTTGTAAGCTTTCTGGATCAGTAGAAACGACCTACCACAGTGTGCTGAGGATAGCCCCAGACATAATTCGTCTTCTTTACTGTCACCGCAGACATTTACACCATTCACCTCGGCTCATGGGGCGTGCTGATGCCTCCGATCATGTGCTATGCTCCTGGCCACACGAAAAGCAACGATGAGCGTGTCCATTATTTTATCGTTTGCGCTGCGGTGACGCTGCTTTCTTGTCATGTCAGCGGTATGGTGCGACATTAATGGACGGTGTCGATAGATCACTAGCCATGCGGGGGGGGGGGGGGGGTCACGCAACCACAGTGGCGTCACATGGTCTGTGCTGTCTAAAGCTCTGGTGGATTTAAAGTCGACTCACCCGGGCAACCTCCCCCCCCCCCCCCACACACACACATTAGATTGCTTCCATGTTTTTTTTTTCAATCTAGCTGAGAATAAGTGTGTTGTGTGCTCACTCTTTATAATGTGTCTCAGCTCTGCCTTCTATTGAATGTATGCGTACTCTTCAATGCTTTATCCACGGAGCACATGCGTCCATACGCTGGGACTAGCGTATATAGGACTTGCTCCGGCGGTGACTACGCCGCTTTTACTGTTGGACACAAATTGATCTCAGCAGTCGGCGTGCCGGAAGGCTCCAATAAACAAACAATGTACCGCTCTGACATAGGGAGGTGGTCCGATCGATTGTCCACTGAGCGGTATGCTATGTCTGAACGGATTCTCACGGTCCGGGGCACCATGAACGACTGCTGATTATTGAATGGGCGGCGAGCGACGCAGATCGTGACATATTGCTATTGGCTGCCTCTGACGTGACTGGTGTGCTGTGCTACAGGTCAGGACGGGACGCGGCTCGTAGGCTTACAAAAGTCTCTGGCGTCACTATTGTACCTTCTTTGCGGTGGGTCATTTGCGGGACAGGAAGCACAGCACCGGACATGCGGGTGACCAGCTTTTGTCTCTTTGTGTGGCTGGTATATTGTACGGCTGGCCACTGGTAGGCCAGAGCACTGACCATAATAAATTAGGACAGAACAAGACAGGTGACCAGACGGTTTTTGTTCCTGGCGTGACCTCCTCTGTTATAGCACGCCTGCGGCGCGCCTTGGTGTGAATGACTGGCTTTCGGCGTGATGCAATAAACCAAATTACATTTCGGATGGAGTGAGGTCCGTCACGAAAAGAAGTGTGGCGGGCTTTTCAGCTGATGGTACTTTCGTAATGCATAATATAGTAGCTTTCGTTCCTCGCTGTGGTCTCGAACAGTGAACTAACAATTGGGTGTGGTGGGAGTAACGACCCTGATGGCAGCAGTGACACATAATGTGGCGTCGGTTCTGTGACACGGATGGTGATGATATCCTGACACGGATAGTACACGCACAGCGACACTGTCGTGCATTCTTCTTCCCATATCAATATGCCGTTTTCATACTGAGCTCAGAAACATGGAGCGACTTTCCGAAGTATCATGCATATCGCTGAACTAGCGCTATCGCCAGGCGGAAGGCAGCTTTTGCCAGAAAAACCAGCCTGTTCAGGCTCCACCTGCTCTGCTGGGAACCCGCCTCAGATTCTGCGCTGTATTAACGCTACATTAGCAAGTACAAAGTTGAACACTTGTGCAGCAAGTTCAGTTAGTTTTGCCGTCACCGGACGTGGAAAAATAGCAGCTGCGATACGTTCGTGAACTGGCTGTAAGCAGCTCGGCGCCAAGGTCGGCTCAGTGGCTGTCATGAAACTCTATCACTCCCTCTATGTCCCTCCGTACCTGTCCGACTGTACGGCTCCTGTCCGGGCGCGTTGTTTCTTTTTCAGGGCCGCGAGATTTCAGGTTGAGCTCTCCATTTGTACCGCTTCGGTTCAGTCATATTGCTTGGGCCTTCGAACCTGTCTGGCTTAACCGTCAACGCCCATGTCTGGACGTCTCGCTTATCCAGTTACACAGACCCTGCCCGCGTTTTCGACCCTGTCCGGCTGGCCGCCTAGTCTGACTGAACGTCACCGCCCTGTCTGGACGCGTCGCCGCCGTGTCTGGCCCCGACCGCTCCGGGTCCCGTCTGGGTCGGCCGTATATGCCGCCTCCGGGATTGATGGGCCAACTTGTGGTCGGCCACGCCGGCGGACAGGTCGTTACGACCACGCGTGATTGCGCTCCGGCCGACCCAGCGGTGTCCCAGAGGCTGCCGTGGACCGGCCCAGGCCGATAGTGGCCAGAGGGTGATAGTAGGTGACCAGAGGGAGATAGTGGTCAGAGGAAGATAGTGAGCGGTCAGAGGGAGCTCGTGAGTTAGCCACGGGCGATAGTAGTCAGCGGGTGATGGTGACCGTCGGGTGATGGTGGGTAAGCGACGGGCGATAGTGAGTGACCCATAGGACGATTGTGAGCTGATGGGCGATAGTCAGCGGCCAGAAGGAGAGATAAGCGAGTCAGGCCAGGATGAAACTTAAAAGTGAGCAACTAGTAGACGATAGTGAGCGACCAGCGGGCGATGGTGGGCGAACGTCGAGCAAGAAGACGATAGGGCGGGGCTAGAAGACGATAGAGAGGAATCAATGGAATGGACAGTTACGAGCTGCTTACAATGAGTCGTCACAGCGCTAGACACGGTTATCGCATTGGCGCATCAATAATTTGCAGTCCGCGCCCGTATATGCCCGGGTAATGTGTTGGGTTATTGCGACTCACAGTACGAAGTTCACAGAGCTGAAGTGGAACTGACAAATGCAACATCATATTTTAGGGCAGCGGTCTGCATCTAATGATAAAGTGTCCGGTTTGTTTCCAAAATGTGCTGCTGGTGTAATTCGTGTCACTTGGTTTGCCTGCAATAAATAATCCACTGTTTGGATCCTTGGGGTCAATTTCTACCTTGTATGGTCTTATCATAGTGTTCTCTGTGTATTTTCATCACCAAAGATGTGGATCGTAATTTTGATATGAGCTGATCACTGCTAAAAATATCTTCAATCACAGGCTTTCAGACCGTAGTTCAGCCTTTATGCCATATACTCTATCAAGCCAAAGTTCTCGGCGCCGTTGCACGGACGCCTTTGAAAGGTCTCTAGAGCTACGATGTATTTTGCTGTGCTGCTTTGAGCGACATCATGTCCGTCTCTTTTGGGCTGTTTGGTAGATGGTTCACGCTGAAAATAATCGCAGCTGTAGTCCTGATTTTTACTGATCTTCGTTTTATGAGCTAAAAAACATGAGTTCATATCATCTTCAATGTCAGCCCTAGTACATAAGCTCCTACATAAGCTTATCCACTAAACGTATGCATCATGACTGTTCAGTCAATCTCATTGTTGGACTGATCAACCACTTTATTGTTACCGGCTACGCAAATCATACTTTCGTCACTCTCGCCTTGCGACGTTCAGTTTTACAAGATGTTCTGGATTCAGCAGTGTCAGGTGTAGGCACGCTTACTGCACTGCTGTTTCCTGTCCTGAGATATTATTGAATATCGAATGCGTTTCCGTTGCTTTATGGCAAAACTTCCGTCGATTTGCTTTGCAAATGGCGGGGAAACTTGACGCTTGCTTTCACCAATTTTTCATTTTAGGGCTGGTGAAATATGGTCAGCGCCACGTTTGCATTTACAATCGACAGGAATGAGCCTGTCACCCCTGACAGGCAAATGCAGCTTTGAACAGCAATAACTGTGGTACGGCGCGCCGCATCGCTTATTCTCCGTGTTCTGAGCGATTCTGAAGAAAATTACGAAATCGACCGCACACATTTGCATACATTTGAATTCCTGCGATGAAAAACAGCCCGCTGCAGTGGTGGTATTTTGTTGACGGGCTGGGGAACGTCTGGAAAAGCTTTGGCCTTGTGGGAAATTGTCCATTGCTTTCTGTTTGATGTTCGCCAAATCGCTTTCGGGATTGCGTGACACATGGCAGCCTGTTGTTGCCTGTTTGGTTCTGCTGGTGTGAGGTGTGCTGTCCGTTGCGTCCCGCTGGCCTTTGGTTTCGGCCTAACGGGGAGGGGGGGGGGCTGCCTGTAACCTGATGGTGTGTACCGAACACTTGAATCGCGCCGGACCTGCCGAGCACTCCATGGGTCACACCGGCGCCCGGGGCTGCCCCTCAGCCCCCGGCCCTCCGCCCTCAGCCCCGGGCGGCGCGCCGTAATAAGGAACGCGTCGATCGATGCGCGCCGCGTTGGCCGCCGCTGCGCCGCCGACGGCGTGTAAACAGCCGCGCCTGGCAAACGATGAATGGACGCACGCCGAGCGGGCAGTGTTCCTCTCCGGGGAGCAGTTGGTCTTTGGACGCGATATCTACGGCCGCCCGGCCGTAACAATTATCCGCGAATAATGAAGAGCGATATCACGCTATGCTCGGAAGTGATTTAATGGCGCATTTATTTGCTATTATTCATGTGTGCATTTTGGGGTGTTCGCATGAGTTGGTGATGTGATTAATGGCGGCGCGTGTGTCCCACGCTCTAATATCTTCTTTAGGCGCTGTTTTTTTTATCAAAGTCTAGACGCTTGCGTAAGCAGCTTGAAGTTTCGTGTAGCAAGGCTTAAAATGTGCTATTTATAACGTGTTTGTGTCTCGCCTTCTTTGTTGTGAAGTTGCTCGCAAACTCGAAACTTTACCATTCACTAGTGCCCACGAGGTCTATATATCTATATTTTGTCACAGTTTCATATCTTTAACTACCTTGCTGTATCAATAAGCAGTTTGGGCATCGTTTCCAGCCTTACGGTACCATGCATCTAATTCAGTCCTGCTGGAGAATTCACTCCCCAATCTCGTGTCTCGCATGCCTCCCGGTACTTGGTCGGGTCTATCTGTCGCTGCGCCGACCGTCTATCTCCAGCTGTGCCGTTTAATCCGACATCCGGCGGCCATTACTTCCCTCAGACATCGGCTGTGAGAGATACAGCTCTGAAACGCTGTCCTCGGGATAGCCCAGTGCCCTGGCAGCTGCTGGATTAGAGGGAATTCCTTTAAGAGCGCATTCACCGCTGGATGTAGTAAGGATAATTTTGGGGCGCTTTTTTATTCTCCAACTGATACACCGGCGAGACGGAGGACTATGTCGCCATCTCTGGTGGTTGTGTATTGAGAACCGTGTCTGGTAGTGACTGCGGACCTTACTGGCCACAGTAAGAAGTGCTGTGTCGACAATGTGAGAACTACCTTGCTGTGTCCGGCAGTTTCGTGTCGCATTGGGCAGAGTGTGAACTTGTCACACATTGTGAGAAGCACCGTTTCACACCGGACTGAGTGAGAACTAGTCGCGCATTGTGAGAAGTACCGTTTCACATCGGGCAGAGTGAGAACTTGTCACACATAGTGAGAAGTACCGTTTCACAACGACAGAGTGAGAACTTGTCGAACATTGTGAGCAGTACCGTTTCACAACGGACACAGTGAGAACTTGTCGCACAGTGTGAGCAGTACTGTTTCACACCGGGCAGTGTGAGAACTTGTCACACATTGTGAGAAGTGCCGTGTCGTGCCGGGCGGGGTGAAAACTACCGCGCCATGTTGGGCGTCGCTTCACGGGCTTTCCAGGAGTAACAGCTGGTGCGTTGAAAAGTTGGGCGCGCCCGGAGTTGTACGGCAGCCGGCTACTGTAGTTTGTCCCGAGATGGACGAGCTTGGGCGAACTTTGACAGCGCGCTGCCAGTCCATCCGGGTAGCCGGGAAGCCCACCTGTCTTCAGATGAATCGGGTGGGAGAGTAGCCCGAGATCGTTATACATAGGCAGTGGTAAAAGCGGATCACCAAGGGGCTACCTGCGTGCGATTAATGCGAGCGAATAGGCTCTCGAAGAAACTCTTTCTGACTGCGGAAAGAGTTTCTTTCAGCCTTTAGGCAGCTCTCATAAGTTTGCTTTCCATTGTTTATGCTAGGATGTTTTCGCCGATTAGAACAGTTTCGAAAGGCAATGACATTTTTAAAGTCAGCAAATCAGCTTTCTATTGAGTCGCAGCAGGGGTGTCCGTTTTATTTGTCGCCTCCAGACAGCTCAGGTGATCTATTACCCTTTTTCAATGATCGGCGCCTGTGCAGGAAGTGTGATGACAAATGTGGACGTTCTGGGACAAATTATACAAGCTGCTGAAGCATTATCTTCTTCTATGGTGCCTGGCTGCTGCAATTCAAATGAGGATAAATGGTCAGTCGACGGGTCCGTTTTTGTTGTGTGAATGTTGGAAGATGGATGGGAAGGTCCGGTTATCAATCGACTGCCACTTGACTCTAAAATGGATGCCGGATAGTGGACCGGCTAATTGCTCGGATCGGACGTCTCCCGTTGGGAGGTGCAAGGGCTGTGCAGTGCGCACTCAATAGACTCGGACCCGCATTGTGGTGAATTTGCGCCGAACGTGGGTAAGAGCCATCCACCGTCACCGAGAGGCAGTGGCTCCCTGTCGGATGTAAGTCGGAGTCAGCGGTCCTCGATAGGTGCCTGTCGGAGTCAGGTCTGCGTTGGCAGACGGCACGTATTGAACTGGCGCTTCTGTCAGCGGGAGCGAGGTGTCCCTGTAAGCTGCCTGTCGAAGTCAGTGGCTCTTACCAGGTACCTGCTGGACTGTTGAATCTGATGTGGAACATTCCGATCTAGTGGGGTGTCCGAAAAACTTATTGACGGTATCCAACGTGATGTATATTTGTTCTGTAGTATCTGCTACAGCGTTTTCATCAGATTAAAGGGGGACATTTGCAAATATATGTCTACTTACGTTTGCTAGTCAGAGTGATGATAGTAAGGAACCCGGTCAGTGACATTTTAGCTAGCGATAAGATGCGTTTCGGAAAAATATCATGTTTTTACTCTCTTTTATTCTTTTTGCTATTGTTATCATGTTTTTTATCTTCAATTACCAATATTGCCCTGTTTTTTTTTTTGTTTTTTTTTTTGACGCTCTGTAGATACAGCCATTTCCGCGGACGGCGCGCAGATTACAGAGGGGAGGGATGGTGGCTGGGCCAGCTGGGACACTCCTGATGATATGCAGCGGGCAGGTGGCGATAGCCACCGGTGCCGAGAGCGATTGGCCAGCTGCTGGCCGGTCAAACAGGCCGTCCTGGCGCCGGACCGGCCTGCCGATCGGAGGCAATACATTGCCGACATACACCTCGGGCCGTAGTCGCGGCGCGGGGTACCCTGACGGTGGACAATAGCCCTTCGGCGTCCTCAGTCGCTGGATAGTGGACATGACCCTTTGGCACCCCCTGGTGACAGACATGGGTGGCAGACATGGCCTAGGCGGCAAGCATACCCTCGCACCCGCGCGGCAAACATTGGCGTGCCCTAGCGGCGTACCCAGCACGGGGGTAATCACTCTGTGATCCTATGTCGCCTTTGGCTATTGTCAGGCTCCATGGATACACAATATAATCTGACTCTTGGCCATTCGTTTCTTGTTAATAACGGTCCAATCTGTGAGACCGACTCGGCATACCTGTTGTAAACGTTTGTCTGACCGCCGCGGCCCGTCTGTGTTTCAGGAGGACCTGACTGTGAAGGACATCGAGGGCATCCTGGATGACCTGAAGGCGGGACGGGAGCCGGCTGCCGGGCCCAGGTCAGTACTCGCACCGAGAGGGACGGTGCTGCACGGGAGAGGGAATGCAGCGCAGTAGGTCTGACTGTTCTTTCGAGGCCATAGTCCGGATGGTTCGGTGTTCTGGGCTAGACGCACAAGTGTTGGTAGTCGAAGATGTTGAAAAGACTCACGTTCAGCCCAAGGCACATCAGTGCGTGCGTACGTAGATGTGCGCGCGCTGCACAACTGACTGCATTTTTTGCCACTCCGAACGCTCCAGATCTATGCACGGGTGCTCTCCTCTTCCTGACGACGCCGACGCCGCAGCACCGCTTGGTATCGAAGCTCCGTGCCGTCTGGTTTATTATAGATATTATATCAGTAGCGGCGGAACACCTTCAATTAAGGGGGGCGCTGCCGACTTTTGGTCTCATTCTTTCCATGCAACGCCCATAGGGCTAATGTTAAAATGCCAAAATCAAGGGGGGACATGGTGCCCCGGTGCCCCCCACCCCCACCCCCTGTTCCGTCGCCTATGTATTATATCCTGCTATGCATTGGTGTCAGATATCTATATCAGCTTTTTCTGCGGTGCAACGGGGCAGTTCTCGGTTTCTCCAAAAATCGCCGCTCGGCCTTTTGACCAATGCTTTTTCATTCCATTTCACGGCTAATGGACCTCGCACTGCAAAAACGGAGAAGTCTGACCTTTCACCGGGGATGGCCCATGAAGCTTACGACGCCATAGCTGGTGAACCCGCCATAGCCGCTTACGGTCGCCCCATGAAAACAAGAGATTTGCAGCAGCCATTCGACGCAAGACGCTGCGGCTTTGAATGACAGGCCACTAAATGTAAACTAAAATGCTCGAGTTTTTTATTTACGACTGTCTGGAAAGCTAAGCTCTTTTCTGAGTGGAAATGTTCTGAAGAAAATTGCGACATTACTGTGGAAAACGTCGGCACAGTTCAGCCATTAGACTGACTCTGTACTACGGGACTTAATTTTTGCTCCCAAACTCGGTGCTTGACCACCCCAGACCACCCTCTTTGTAACAATTCCATGCATTATTTCAAATTCTTCCAGCTATTTGACAAGTTTACAACACTTTAAGCATAAGACAATGTAGACATACTCGCTATATTGCCCCATCCGTTAGCGTTCGACAATATTGTCGAATATTGCTCTCCTCCGTTCAAATTACACATTCCGGAGCAAGTCATTCTCCTGACAGCATCTATTTTGGCCATCAGCTGCGGCGCATTTGAAATAGTTTCCCCGCTAGTGGTGTCACATGGTGATGCCATTATGCTGCCTGGCTGGGCGATTCCGAATCACCCCACTTTATCGGTGCAATATCAAATACCCGGTATCTCGGAAGAATGGTAATGACCTCCTACTGGAAGGTCAGGGGTCGGGTCGCCGAAGGTCGGCGGGTCTGGACGGCGCCAGAGAGTCGGTCGGGTCGCTGGCTGTCGAGGCGGCGGTCGTGTACCGTGAATAGGAACCGTTGGCGGGCGGCCCCGTTAGGGTTAATGGCCTCACTGCGCCGCATAGGGCCGGGCAAGTGTCACGTTCGCGGTGCATGCTGGGACTGGCAGACAGAGGACGGTGGCTGCTGAGGTCGGAGAGAGCACAGGGACTGTCCTGGACTGCGAGCTGCTGGGTGATGGGACTAGTTCTGGTGCTGGACGGCTAGAGTGCTGGCTTCTAACAGAAAGAAAGATGATGGCATTACGTGTGCCGAGTTGGCATTACCGTCTTGTTTACGAAGTCTGCAGTTACCTTTAGCAGTGCATGCTTCCGTAGTGCATGTTTTATTCCTCTTGAGCTGGAGCTTATTGGCTGCTCTGCTCGTATGAATCCTCTCTAGTTACGTTATATGTTTATATTCGAGTTTGAATGGTGTTCGCGCGTTTGTTATTCAAAGCCACTGCGTACTTATTTATTGAAGACCGCCAAGATCATGGGCATCGCAAGCGAAAGGTCTGACGGCGAGTAACATCTCGGATGTGCTCGCCCCTCTGTAAGTCTGCAGTTCGGGCCATGCTCTATCCAGCTAGGACAACGCTCGACCCTCTCCAGCTCAGACCATGCTCTACTCTCTGTAGTTCAGACCATGCCCTGCCCTCTCTAGATAACACCATGCTCTACCCTCTCCACCTCAGACAACGCTCGGCCCTCTCTACCGTTCCGCTGGCGGACCGTATGTTCAGCCGGCGGATCGTGACCGGCCTCTGTATGTAGATGGGTGCTCGTCGGGCGGACCGAGCGTGTCACGTGCCCGCTGCGTGTTCAGCACTGGCGGCGAGCTCACGATACCTCCCAGAGCTGCGGCCATCAGTCACCGCGGACGAGGCCCGGTTCCGGCCTCAGCGAGACACAGAGGCAGTGGAACAAAGTGCGTCGCGGCGGTCAGAGGCAACGGGTGAAGGGATGGATTTCCATGAGGCACGAAGCAGGCTGAATCACTCTGAGACAACGGACGGCCGGCTGTGTAACTGAGGAAACGGGTGGTAGGCTGTGTCAAACTGGGGCAAAGGACACCACGGGCATTTTTACATTTTGACTTTTGACATCACACAGCCGGATTACCGCTGTGCGAAAAGCCACGGCCACGAACCAGCTAAGGCGAGGTTATCCTTGTTCGTCCAAGACGCTGTTTTTCTTCTCGTTTGGCCACTTATACATATTTGGGCGCCAGCTCAGCGTTCTTATTTCTCAGTCTGGAGAGAATTTCGTTACGTCCACTTTGGTTTTGTTTTTTCTTCAAAGCCTGTACGATGCTCGCTTTAACGATAATTATTTCGGATGTTTCAAGATTTTATCTTATTTTCCTTGAGTCAGCTCTAGTGATGAGATCTGCGATTCCGCGTCTTGCTTCTTTTTAAGTTGGATGTGCTTAAATGGTTTGTTCCGTGTTCCGTGCGATGATATTAAAACGAATACGTATTTGAACCCCTAGATGGGAAAGTTTTCCTATTCTACAGCAACGAATATTTGCACCATTTTGGTCTTGGCAGTGCAGTGAGAATCTACACTGCACTGTATCGTGTAGCGCGTATTTTTAGACCGTGATTGGCGGTATCGCTCACAGTGAATAGCTACCTGCCACTTCATGGAATATGTATACACAAGCGTGCCGCACTACGTACGCTACACGAGCGACTCACGCGGACTACGTATTCATGAATTGGCCTCGAAAATCGATTGGTGCCCCTCACGTAACCTGTTGTTACGCGAGGAACATTAAGTACATAAGGGAAAGCTGAAGCAAGCAAGTTCTTCGTGTGTTTTGGTCTAATTTCTTTGCTGATTTTTCGTTATGTTCGAGGAAAATATGCATTATGCAAGGCTGGTTGCGTTGCTTTGCTACAGGCTGCAGTTTTTTAAAGCAATGTCACTGGTCTATGAATACGCTAATAGGACTGTCAAAGAAGACACGCCAAAATTTGGTAAGCTTGTGAATGCCAACCAAACGACTTTAAAAAAATATCAATTGCACCTCAAGTACCGCATTTACAGCGCATTCGCTGCAACGTTCACCGTCGCTCTGTGCTCTTCAACGATTTTGCCAACTTGTATTTCTTTTTACGATTTCACCGACGGACATGACATACTTGATTCTTCGCTGTGTTCATTGTCGGCACCCGTTCAGCGACTGTCTCCTTGAGCTCTCGCCTCGTCCCGGCCGACGCGGTGGCAGGTGGGTCGGTCGTCTCGTCGCCAGCGGGCTTTGTCGACGTGTTTGTGACCTCCGGGTGAGGTAATTCTCGCAGAGGCCATCGGTTCGTTTACTCGCCATCTCGGTGGCGAAAATACGGGCTGGTGCCTGTCTGCTGCTCCCCGGAGTGTGTTGCGAGACAACGCTGATGGTGATGGTTTAGAGATGTCGGGAGCCGAGCTGGCGCGGCGGCCGGCGGACGCTGCAGGGAGGTAGACTGTATATACCGCAATGCGCCCGTGCTCGGCGGGACAGCAGACGGTTAGTGTTTCACGGTGCGGCGGAGTGAAGCAAGTGTTTCACGGCTGCACGACTTTGAACGTTGCTTGGTCCCATGGAGCTGTTCCGTGTGTTACAAAGATACAAAGCAACGCAGCTGGTGATGCTAGACGAGTTATTCGAGAAGCGCAGATGGGCCGTCTTGGACGATTTGCTGGTTCCGACTCCGAGAAGTTTCATTTGCTCAAACTGTTTTCTTTTGTAATCAGGTATGCTGCTATTATATATCATGTAGCAGACCGGCAGCCAGTTTATGTCAACTCTCATCATGGTTGTGATGCAATTGTATTTCAGAGCCGTAGCGTTTGGCTGGATTTGATCCTGATTTATAACTGAAATTATTGTCACCACCACTCGCGGCTTCCTGGTTTGAATGTTTGATATCCTGAGCTAAATCATTCCATTTCCAGCTTGGCTTCAAATTAAACACCGTTGATAATCGAATTAGATTGCGAAATGATCTCTTCTGACATTTCCCAGATGAACCACAGTCATTTTGCGCTGTTAATCGCATATATTATGCGTCTGAAAGACGTTTAGGGAAATGAACTTGCCTTATGCCTTGGAATATTGACATATAAATCGCGAAGGGTTGTGGAATCTTCTCAGGCGTGGTCGGGTGTAGATATCGTCGGGAGAGTTTTGGTGGCGACCTTTCGTCAACACAGTCGGCTGGACTTTCCGAAGCTTCGACAGTTCCCAGTGCCCCCGGGAGCCGACTCACGTTGGGACATCGGTTGACGTGTGGCAATTATTCACTCGACTCGGTGCAGCAGGCGTTGTTCGTTGCGCCATTGGTCCAGTGTAGTGCGGACGAGCTCACGACATCCGGCCCGAAAACAAAATTGGGTGCCAGTCCTCGGAGAGCCTTTATCTTTGAACCTGCATGGCCTTAGGCCATCTCTGATACTACATCATGCATCAGAGTTTGCATTTCGCTTTTTTACAGATTGCTTTGGTTCTCTTGGTTACCTTACCAGAATGATTAAGTGAAGGAAATGTAAAATAATAACATCCTTTTGCCTTTGAAGTTTTAATATTGGCCAAGGATTGTGCCGACTTAGCATGTTTTAATTAATTGATTAATCAAAAATTCTAATTAATCTTCTGCTTTCTATCCTCGTGTTTTTTTATGATGACACCAAAAACAAAAGTAACTGGGACAAAATCTTGCCCTCCCTGACGTGTCACTCTCATACACCTCCAAAGAGCTTGTTTGTGATGTCGCTGATTGAGAATGCATACTTGAGTGGATGGGTGTTATTTTTACTTAGTCTTATCGCCCTAGCGGTGTTTGTGAAAGCCCATATCACAGAACGGTCTCCATAAAGTTTAGTGTCGCCTGCTTGGCTATCGCTCTGCCGGTGGAGACTGGACGAAGAAGGGTCGTTTGGCCGCTCACTGCCTCCTAAGGAGTGGGCCGTGTATTTCCCATCGGAGAGCTGCGTGGTTTTATCGACGGGCCGCATTTTCTCTCCGGAGTGTGACGTCAGCGGGTGGCGTGATGACGTCAGTGAGTGCCGACCGCCATCACGGCCTGTTGGGGACTCTGTCCCACTGAAACTGATACTGAGCAGAGGAGAGGCCGCCTCTCATACCGAGATTGATACGACACTGGTGAATGGCGATGTCTGCCTTTCAGCTAAGATCGAATGTAGTAGGCTTTTACCCAGCTGGCCACTGACGGAGTCATCGGCGCTAAATAAGTCTGTCGACGCCGGGGACCCTCCTATGCACAGGCTGAGCGTTGCTGATGGAATGTTACCTCCCTTCCAGTTCGACCAGGTCACCTGATACGATCACGACCGGCTAACATCCGGCGACTCGTTAGAGATGACAAACCTCCATTTACCAAGCTCACCGGCTCACTGCACCATTAATTCTCGCCCCGTTGGGGGGGGGGGGCATTTTGCCCCCCCCCCCTGTGGTTTTTCCTGAATAACAAGAAAACGGCGGCGCGCAGCGACGCCAAATTTTCAGTACCTTCCCGGGCATTAATTTGACACCTTCACACCAAATTTCAAGTCTTAGGTCACCTTAGGTCAGGAGTTATTGAGGTCAAACTGAGGTCATGTTCGAGCAAAAATGAGCAAAAAACATGCAATCTTGAAACGCTCACCAAATCTACAGTTATCAAGCAATTTCAAAGTTCTTTAAACGGTCTGGTAGACAAAAAGCGGCGCTACAAAACTGCTATCTCGGATTTTCAAAATTTTGCGTTTATGACCCTAAAAAATTCAAAAAATTGATTTTTTTACAAAAACTAAAAAAAAATCAAAAAATTTCCGAATTTCAAAAAAACCGGAATATATGTGATAGTCCCTGTGCTCTTCTATATACATACCAAATTTCAGATCGATATCTCGTTTTTTGACCAAGTTATAGCGAAAAAACTGTTCAAAAATGATGACGTCAAATTTTTTAACTCAATTTTTAGCGATTCTAGACCACGTACAGCAAAACAAAGACCACCATTGAACTCCCCGTGACGAGCTGCATCGATTCGATACCCATTTTATGCAAAAATATCAACTTTGAAATTTGACCTAATTTGACCTGACCTTGACCTGACCTTGACCAAAACGTGACCTAAGGTGGCCCCAAAGGCAGCCTGACCCACATAATTGCATTTGTCATGTAAAATGGACCATAAAACATGTATCACACGACACTTTCATATTGTGACCCCCAAGTGACCTGACCTCTGTGACCTGACCAGGGCCCAATCTTACCAATGCCGTGAATAGGATTTGGCAGCACTGGCCGGACTTTACGGCACTGATATCAAAGATATCCTTTTTATTTACATCCAGCTAATCTTGCCCAATGATTTTGATAGCGTCAATGATTATGAATGTTGCCTGAATGAATGAATAAGTGTATGTATGTATGTATGTATGTATGTATTGACGATCAAGAGCAATCCACAATCGGCGTGGCGATTACACTCCGAGTCCGAGCTGGTTGAAGATAACACAAGAAATAGGTACCTACACAAGAAAACGCACACACTTACGGATACGAAATACACAACGCGAACGCCGAACACGCACATACTTGGTGTAACCCGCACGAAGCCGCGTTCATAACTATGTACACACAGACTCGTTTGCCTTTCATAGTCCAAGAGTCATGAGGCTAGCTACTATGGCTACTCTGGCTAGGCTTAAGCCCCTTTTTTACAGCACGGGCAAATCTGGCTGGAGGCAACTGCGTTAGCTCGAGGGGGAGAGTATTTAGGAGCGCCGCGGCACGGTAGGCGAATCTACGTTTTCCGGTCTCTAGTCGGGGTCGCGGTAAGTGGAAAAGGTGGTCTTGGCGAGTAGACCTTGCTCGTGTTTGGGAATTTTTGGAAAATAGGGTCGCGATCTCCTCGGGTTCACCTCTCTGGATGGCCTTGTGCGCCGTGATAAGGGTATGGTATTCAGCCATTGTTTTAGGTGCCATCCAGCCGAGTTGGTCCCGGAGATGGGAGACATGATCAAATTTACGGCGACCGAAAATGACTCTAGCGGCAAAGTTAAGAATTTTCTGAATGCGATCGAAGTTCTTTTGGCTACCATTACCAAATACGGAGAGACAGTACTGGATCCGTGACATGACGAGAGCCACCACTAGTGTCTTGGTGACACCGTCGGGGAGATAGTGGCGGACATGGGAGAGGCCAATTAGGAGACCCGTGCATCGGCGACTGAGCTCGGACACATGCGCGTCCCAGGACAGGGTGCCGTCGAAGATAACGCCCAGGTTGCCCACCTGCTTGCATGGCACTAGTTTGGTGTCGCGAAAAGAAACGGTGAAAGCAGGTATGCTTCTCAAATTTTGCCGACTGCCGAAAACCATGAGCTGAGTTTTAGCAGTGTTTACTTTAAGAGCATTTGCACTGAACCAATGGTCGAGAGACGCCAGTGACGCTTCCAAGCGCGAGATGAGTCCCCTAAGGTCGTTTAAACGGCCACTCACCAACAATTGAGTATCATCAGCGTACTGGAAGACTGCTGCATCCTCAGAATAAAGTGATAGATCATTGGAAAATACCGTGAAGAGTAAGGGACCGAGTGCCGAGCCTTGAAAGACGCCCATAGAGTTGGGGAGAGGTTGTGATAATACCCGGCGACCGGACTCGTCCTTCAATGACACACTCTGTGTGTGACCCTGGAGATAAGCGGCGAACCAGGATGTCTCTATGCCGTGCATTGCCAATTTAGCGAGTAATAACTCATGGTTGATGACATCAAAACATTTGCTTAAATCAATAAGGCATAGCATAGAGACATCCCCCCTATCGGTGGCGGCCAGGATTTGGTCACTGACGGACAGAAGTGCTGTCTCAGTTGAGTGCCGGGGTCGGAAACCGTGCTGGGTATTGGCCAGAAGATGGTTTTGGGAGAGATAGCGATAGAGCTGTTTGTGAATGACTCGCTCGACCACCTTCATAATGACAGGTACTAAGGAGATAGGTCGAAAATTAGTGGGATCAGATGGGTTTCCAGACTTGAAGATGGGGTGAACTATAGAGTGTTTCCAATGAAAGGGGATATCGGACCTTGAGATGCAAGTGTTAATGATGTGAAGGATAACGTCACCGATAGATGGGAAAGCAGTTTTCAGCATGCGAATGCAGACGCCATCAGACGCACAGATGGCAGAATTGCGCATATTGAAAACGGTGTGACCGAGTTCACCGAGAGAGATAGGTCTGGGCTTAAATCTACCGGTTACGACTCGCGGCAAACGGCCAGTTTGCTCAACAACTGGATTTTGGTCACGGATCTCTGTAGCGACGCGGGGACCCACAGAAACGAAAAAAGAATTTAAAACGCCAGCCGATACATCAGGTTGAACACTAGGTCCGTCTTTCTTACCAGCCACAACCGACCTAATACTTTTCCACACCTTGTTGGGACCCCGCCCACTAATCTCTCTGTGAAGTTCGCCGCGTCGGTCTCGTCGCACTGCGGCCCGGACAGTTCGGTTTAAGTCTTTGTAAACCTCCGACTTTCTACCGAACTGCTGTAACGCGGTACGACGTTGATCCATGATTTTAAGTGTGGCGGGGGTAACTGGTGGTGCTGTAGGATTACGGATGGTAATATTCTTTATAGGTGCGTGGTCGTCAAAAATCGGCAGAAATTCGGTCAGGAAAGCATCCCACTGGTCACTTACGTTCGTGGCACTAAACACGCCCTCCCAATCGGCAAACATCAGGTCAAAGTTCAGGGCATCGACATCTATACGGTTGATCGAGCGGGATTGAACAACTGTAGGATTTTTGCGTTGTTTCGGAACGTTAATAGACACACGAAGGAGTTTGTGTGGGCTGAAGTGGCAAAAGGATGCAGAGCAATCACGCACAAGCTCTCTATTTTTAACCATACAGACGTCTAGCAACGAGCCGGAAGTGTACGTTGGAACGGTTACAAGCTGCTCAAGAGAATAATTCGATAAAAAGTCACTGAGGTGTACACGCGCACGAAAACTCTCCTCCTTCAACATATCACAGTTTAAATCGCCACAGATCATGAATGGAATCTTGGGAAAATCAATTAATACACGCTGTAACTGCGTCTCGAGGTCCGAAAAGTCAGCTCGCAGAGCGGCATCGGTCTGTCGGGGCGGCCGGTACACAGAGCAAACAATTAACTGGCGATTTCGTTCGAGCTTGAACAACATCCACCGAGTTTCCAGGAGACTGCCGGGGTGCGGGGATGTGCTCGGTTTGATGGTCACAGTTTTCATATCCGTTTTTGACAGTACGGCGACCCCGCCGTAGCCGCTGCCGTCTGGTCGGTCGACTCGGCTGAGAGAGTAGCCGGGAATCACGAGAAGTCGATTTGGAGTAGAAGGGCGCAGCCAGGTCTCGGCCAGGAGGCAGGCGTCGAAATCGTGACGGTTTAGTTCTTCGGTATGTGGAATAGTTCTAAATGTTACCAAATGCCGTGAATGCGCATTCACGGCATTTGGTAAGATTGGGCCCTGGTATCAGTGACCTCAAATAGCAGAATATGTGTTTGAAGAACATTTCCCCATCGATGATTTTCAATGAAATGCATTTTACTCGATTTTACAACGCGATGGTATGGTAGTAGATGAGGCTGTGGACTTGTTTTACAGTTTTCTTGAAGCCGCCATTGCCGAACATGTACCGGTCGTTACCATTAAGCGAAAGTTTCCGCCGTGGTTTGACCGAGAACTTAGGACCGCCCTCAGGTCCAAAGAGACGGCTTTCAGGCGCATGAAACGTAGCGGTAGTGATGCAGCAGCTGCAGAGTTTTGTGAAAAGCGTCGCGAGTTTAAAAACATGTCTGACCTCAGGTATCGCGAGTATTTACAGAGCCTAACAAACGACTTCAAGACGAATCCCAAGCGGCTCTGGTCGTTTTTGAAGAGCGTGAAGGGTGGCAAGGCAGGCATTCATGTTCTGTTTGATGAGAATGGCGCCGAGACCATGGATGACGTGCAGAAAGCCAACATTTTGAACAGTGTGTTCGCGTCCAAGTTCACCGATTCGCGTATTGTAACCCTTCCCGATATCTGTGCCCATGACTTGCCCATGTTCTCCGGAATGAAATGCGATGTTAATACTGTGAGGACAATTCTGAGTAGCATACCCGTTCACAAGGCATGTGGTCCGGACGGAATAAGTGCACGAATCATACGCGAGTGCAGCTACGAGCTCAGTGTCCCATTGGCCAAGATTTGTGCAATGTCGTTCAGCCAGGGGACCTTCCCACAGCGTTGGAAAGAGGCAAACGTTGTCCCCATTCTCAAAAAGGGCAACGCCAAGGACCCCAAAAACTACAGGTCCGTTTCTTTGATTCCGCTGTTCGGCAAAGTTTTAGAAAGGATTGCATACATGTCGCTACTCTGTCATGTGAACCCGGTTCTATCCCCAGTTCAGCACGGCTTTGTCTCCGGCAGGTCGTGTGCCACTAACCTGGCAACTCTCCTGAGCACCTCCTGAGATTCGATAGCTTCTGGAGATCAAACTGACTGCATCTATACTGATTTTTCTGCGGCCTTTCAGAGTGTGAACCATTCTCTACTGATTCATAAATTACAAAATTCATTTAACGTATCTGATACTGCCCTATCTTGGTTCACCTCGTATCTTGAAAACAGACGACAGCGTGTCATAGTGAACGGGAGGTGCTCGGAGTGGTGCCGGGTTACATCGGGCACCCCGGAGGGCGGCCTGATTTCCCCCCTTCTCTTCGCCCTCCATATCAACGACCTGCCGTCCGAGATGTCCTCTCGGTGTCTCATGTTTGCGGATGATGTCAAAATTTACCGTCGGATCACCTGCGCAGCCGATGCGGATCTCCTTCAGGCCGACCTACAGAAGCTGTGCCGGTGGTCCGAAACCTGGAAACTTTCCCTCAATCCGGCCAAGTGCAAGTCATTCAGAATGACTTTGAAAACAAAACCCATTTTAACAACGTATTTTGCCAAAAACACGGCCTTAGAGCACGTGAACTCTATTCGGGACTTAGGAGTAACTCTGGACACCAAATTAACTTTCGGCCCCCACATCCAAAGCACCGTCATGAAGGCCAATAGGGCACTCGGAGGTTTGATTCGATCATTCCAAACGGCCACACCGAGGGGACATCTCAACACATCAGCCGTGCTCACGTCGTACTTTGCTAACGTACGATCTGTACTCGAGTTTTGCAGCGTCATATGGAGTGGCGCAGCAGCCGTCCACACCGACCGAGTAGACCGAGTGCAGCATAGGTTTTTGATGTGGCTAAATGCTCACTCTCGCAGTCGCTCACCATCCATGTCGTATGCGACTTTGCTCAAACACTTCAAGACATGCTCGTTGGCATCTCGCAGAACCCAGCACGACATTTTGTTTGCTCGCAACGTGCTAACCGGGAAGATACGCTCATCATTCTTGCTGAGCGCCTTTTCCCTGAGCACACCCATCCGTTCGACGCGGCAACAAGTGCTGTTGTATGTGCCCTATGTTAGAGTCAGCACTGTGAAGGGTGGATTATTTGTGCGTTTGCCGAAGGTCGTGAACAGCTCTCTGAGACAGCGATCGCAAGCTGACATCTTTCACGACTCATATGTCACGTTCCGTTCCAGTGTTATCGCATATGTGTGTGCTGCGTGATGAGAAGCTTCTTCGTGTAACTGTAGGCACGAGCTGTTTTGCTATTTTATCACCACTGTATGTATTTTAAACTGTATGCTGTTAGTGTTCATTTACATGCTATATTTGTGTTTTTAATGTTTGACTTCGTCGCTAATTGGGGGACTCCCCGTAGATGATTTTGCTGAATAAATAAATAAATAAATAAATTTCTTGAAATGCCCGTAAACGGTGAAAATTGGACCTTTGACCTGACCTGTGACGTCATCGGTTTGACCTAGGTCAATAAAATTGGGTCACAAGGTAGTTCCCTGATAGGGCTATCCAACACCGTTTGCCGCTTGTCGCTAGGTTGCGTGGTTCTCGAGATCTTAGGGGGGGGGGGCCAAAATGGCCTCCCCCCAACGGGGCGCGTTGCTCGGCAGAGCCCAACGGGGCGCGGGTTAATGGCCGGAAGTTCCCGACCGCACTGTACTGCAGAGAAATGACGTCTAAATGACCGTATCTATAAATGCCTAAATATGTAATCGATATGATAAGTCCACCCTGTCGGTAGATCATATGGTGGAGGTCTAGAGAATCCGGCTTCGGGGCTCGATACATGAGACATTCCTGACAGGGATTATTGGGGGCAGCCGCAGTCAGATGCCAGTGGATGGAACTGTTTCAGTGTCAGCAATAAATAGACAAATTTTTGTTTATAAATTTACCTTCCCTTCCTGGAGCTTCGTAGTCGTACGGTGGCCGGAGCTCAACTATCAACAAGTCCTATCCTATGTGAGTGTGGATCTCGTCAATCCGTTTATTACAAACATTTCATTCACGTCTAAAGTTGACTGAAAAAGAGAGGTTTGTGTGACCCGCTACAACCGCTTGGCTTGTCAGGCGAGTCACACTTAGACATTCCGCTGTTCAGTGGTCACTGAATGCAAAGCTTTCTTTCGGCTGCTGTTCTCCCTAAAATGGCGTGCATGTTAGTATGCATCAATGTTTTCAGGTTTTCTTGTTTTTTTTGTTTCCCTCTGTTTTCGTTTCTTCAGGGTTTGCTCTTTTTCCTTCTGCTGTTTTCTCTTCTTATAATGCGTCACGTGTTCCATATTCACATCCTACATTCATGCACACAGGATCACGTCTGACACATTTCGAAATCCATCCAACCCGTCTGATCTGTTTCCCGTCTGATCCCGGTTTCTCTCCACCTCTGCGCCTTGTGCGCGGCTCTCAGTTCCATTATCTGATCGCGCCTGTCCCGATGCGGCGACACGAACAGATCCCCGACCGCCGACACGGATTCCAGACACGAGCGGGCGCCCCTCCGGAAAATCCTCGCCCTGCCGGCGGCGTGCGAGCTCCGAAGCCCTGGGGCTCAGTGACGGCGCCGGCGCTTGGGCGTCACCGCAGACGGAGATTATAGGCGATTACCGACCGGCGCCACCCCCGAGGACACGGAGACGGTCGGCCGACGATCCGAGACGCCCCTGGGAGACGGAGAGGGTCTGTGTAGTCTGTCTGAGCTTCTCGAGGGATGCCTAGATGGTCTGTAGTCTGTCTGAGACGTCCCAGGAACATGCAGATGGTCCCTGGTCGGACTGAGACACCAGTGGGAGATGGCTCGTAGTTGATCTTTGCCGTTCCACGAATACATGGACTGGCGGGACTGACGGTCTGAGACGGGCAACGGGCAATATACCAGTAAATGTCTCGCCCCAGGGGCACATACATATACTCGTATGGCTCATTATCTGTCTGAGTTGTCTCTGCGGTCCTGGAAGGGACAATACTCGTGACGGTCCGTGTCCGGTGTGTGCTGTCCAGCGTCCCTGTCCAGTGTCCAGCAAATGGTCCATGTATAATAGTCCTGTGATCATGGTCCTGGGTCCATGTATCTAGCAAATGTTCCGTGGTCTACCTTTGCTATCCATTGGACCGACAGGCAGACTGGTCGACCTGCACTCACACATGCCGTCTACACTACAGTCTACAGTCACCGGTCGGTCTTAGACGCCCCAGGAACACACGCGGACGATTCTGCTCGCTTTTAGCCGCCTTGTGGACTGACTATCCGAATGTGCGCTAGGCTCGTCTGCGGTGGTACGGTCCCAGAACGACTGTGACCGGCGTCCAAATCAGCCGGTCTCCAGCGACGGGCTGGGGTCTCCCTGTGGAGGGCCGCGTGCCGCGCGCTCCGGCTGGCTCTAACTGGATCGGACGGGGAGCGGGTGGAGGGAGCCAGTTGTCTTTGTTCCTTCATTGGATAACATCCTCTCTCTCTCTCTCATCTCATATATTTAACACATTCATTCGAAACAGACAATCAGTGTCCCCTCGATTGGCGCAAAAGTGCCGGAGCACTTAACTCGGGGCGCCTCTCGAGTCCGCACAATCACACTGGGTGCCGCCCACAGCCTCGCAGCCGCTGCCCGCCACCGCGCAGACCGCTCTCAATAGATGTAAAGGCGCCGGCGCCGAGGGCAGCGCTCTGTGACGACCGGTGTCAAAGGACTGGGCGCTAGGGATAGGTGGTAGGATGGGAAGGAGAGGCAAAACGTTTGGTGGCATGGATGAATTGGTACACCGCTCGTGCTACCTCGAATTCGTCCCTGGGTCGCACCGTATTACCGTGTAGTATGAAGTCTAGTTGTTCCTTTTGTGATAAATTGTGTATGTCAATGCCTGTTATACCATTTATTATGTTTGTCATTCTCTCTCTTTCTTGTGTGTACTTTGGACATTTTAGTAAGTAATGTCCTGTGTTCTCGTTAGTTCTGCCTTGACAGTGGTTGCAATATGGAGATTCAGTTTTTTGTATTTGAAATAAATGGGATTTTAACTCTGACATCCCAACCCTTAGACGTGTTAGAAGTGTATTTTCCATTTTCGAACCATAAATATAATACTTTGGTGGTTTTTCTATATGTAAGTGAGACTTGAGATGTTTTTTAAATGAGAATAAAGTTCTAGTCTCTCTCAAGTTCTGTGGCAGTTCATTTATTAGTTTAATTGTACTGGGAAGAAACGAGTTTTTCAGTAGACAGGTTTTGGGATATATTTCCCTTCTGTTATTAGAGTTGCGAAGAAGTCGGTTGTTATTTCTTCGATCAGGGGGCAATAGTTGTTTGATATATGTTGGAGTATCGTCGAGCGTCAGTCGTTGGAAAAATACTATCTTATGCATTTCACGTCTTTTCTTTAATGAAGTCCATCCTAGTTCTCGTCTGAGATTGTCTGTCGGAGTTCTAAATAATGTCGCAGTCACAAGTCTGGCCCCTCTGTTCTGAAGTGTTTCAAGTCGTAAAGTATCGTGTGCTGTTAGCAGTCCGTCGTAAATGATGTCCGCGTAGTCAAAATATGGCAATACATGTGTCGTATATATTTGTTGCAATAAGGTCCTGGGCAAGTAGAAAGCGATACGATAGAGTGGGCTAAGGGCAATGTTGACTTTTCTGATGATGTCGTTGATGTGCTCGTGAAACCTAAGGTCGTTCGATATTGTCAATCCTAGGTGTTTATGATTAGCAACAACTGGGATGGGCATGGCTGCAAATGTTAGTTTTGGTGGGATTTTCTGTTTGCGTTTTGTGAAATGCTGTTGGAGAGTTTTCTTTGGGTTAAATTGTATCATCCAGTTGTCACCGTACTTGTGGATTTCATTTAGATCTCTTTGAAGTGAGCTTTCAACTGTTTCTCTATTATTAGGAGAGTGTGGGGCTATCAGACAAGCATCGTCGGCGAAGAATAGCATTTCATTTTCGGTTTTTGTTGAAAGGTTATTTAAGTACATTAACGCTAAAAGGGGGCCCAAAACTGAACCCTGAGGGCATCCCGCTTGAAGTCGTCGGAGCGAAGATGTGGAATTGTTTATTAATAAATAATAATATATATATTATTGGTTATTGTTTATCCGCTGCGCAGCTGGAGCTTACCACATCACTCAGTGTGGTTTTGTCGACTCTGTCGGCCGCCCAGATGCCATTATGTTACATGTGTATTGTGCAACGTGCCATAACACTCATCGCGCCGCTACCTCGCTCCTCTGCATGTTGCATTGCTCAATAACGACTGGCCAGCAACCATTCCTGTACTAAATAGTTAGTATATTATTCCTTATCCCGGCACACTTGCAGCTACGATTAGCTTTCCGAGAATAGCGGTAATTGTCGCCCGCGGCTGTGTCTCTGCAGTCTCCCTGACCGTGGTAAGGTGCTGTGATTGATGAGCAGTAGGACTCCCGGAGAGCGTCCCCGCCCCCGGAGGCGGAGCGCACCGCCCACGTCCTCCATTATGCAGAGTGGAATGCTTTGTCGGAGCTAATGCATTGCCTCATTCATTATTAATTATGATCCAAAGTGTGGGTCTTGCTTCCATTACACCTGCAAGGATAAGAGCGTGTCGAAGTTTGAATAGGGTGTATCGTGTCGGTGTCTTGAATGAAATATGTTCTTTTTTTGCCGGATGCAGTACGGTGCACCCGTGACAAAGGAACATAATTACTGGTCTAAACCTCAAAGTTCCAAGGTGACAGTCGTGGTATGATATATTGAAAGTTTGCGATTTTTTGTCATTTTGTAATCGGCTGTCGTCCCAGAACCCCAAATTGCCATTGTCTGAGTATACACGACTGTTCTGCTCTTGAAGCGCAGGGGCGTTGGCCTCCTGTCTGCAAACCCTGCCATGACACGCGCGCCGATGGGGTTGGAGGCCCAGTTTAACCCTCGCCGGCACAGGCCATTTTGAGTCCTTCGACGGCCCAAGGGTACGACCCCCCTCGCGTTTGGCCCCTGATCGAGCTAGAGCCGCGCGGAAAAAAACGAGCGTGTTGCCCGTCACGAGACGAAGCCGATGATACCCAATTTTAAGGTCCTAGGTCATCGGGTGACCTTCCAGGTCAGGTCAATGACCCGAAAACCGGGAAAATCGGGACCTGTTAGAAAGTCGTAAAGTGTGGTTGCTATGTGGTTTTCCGGGGTGCTGATCACGAATATCGTGTTAGTTTTGATCAGAGATGATGTCTTTAAGCATTTAGACCAGGTCGGGTCAGGTCAGGTCAGGTCAACCGGTAGGGGTTGTGACGGGTATTCGTAATACGTGTCAACCGCCTCTGACAGCTTCGTAATATGTTACGAAGGCACCAAAACTACTTCGTAAATCTTCAAATGGTTGCTAAATTCGAATTCAGCTCCAAAAACTAGCCTAGAAACATGTAAAACTCAAAAAAGTGAACCGAGGTCACCCGAGGTCACCAAAGGTCAATGACCTGACCTGACCTTCAGGTGACCTTGACACCCACCCTAATGTATGGGAGCAACATCAAATCACATGTTTGAACGTTTGAAACCACGAAAAGCTTGCAAACGCGCTGCTAATGCGAGCCGACATACGCCGAATCGCGATTCCGGCCAAACATGGTCTCGGAAAAGAGGTCACAGGTCAAAGGTCATTTGGGTCAGGGTCATGAAATTTTCAGGGTAGGTGTAAAATTGATCAATGTGAGGGTACTGAAAGTTTCGTTGCGATCGGCCGCTTTTTACGCGAGTTATTCGCGAAAAACCTTAGGGGGTCGCATCAACCCCCCCCCCCCCCTGTGCCGGCGAGGGTTAATACTTAATACCGTCCCGCCGGCGCAGTTCCACTGACACTGGCAACCGTCGTCGTCCATCACTAAACCTGTGGCGTCAGCGGGCCGCCAACCACCGCCGTGATAGCGGCCTGCTAACCAGCACGGTAACCAATGACTGCGGGCCGCTAACCAGAACCCTGACCGATGACAGTGGCCGTTGGCAGCACCGCTAACTGCTGCTCACGGCCGACATTTATCAGCGTCCACCGCGGCCTTTTTGTGGGCGCTCTGTGAGTCGGTGGTGGTATCGGACAGATCCCAGCCGCCCGTGACGCCGCGGACGAAATGGCACGGGTGGCACACGGTATTGAGTGCATTGGGGTCGCCTGGATCGATATAACGGTACGATTGAAGAGTAGTAAAGTACTTGGGGGGGGGGGGATTCTTGTGGCCCTTCGTTTTTTTTTTGCATCCGCATCTGATAAACATCTTTCATGAACGCATTTGCATAGTTACTTGGACCGATGATAAGTGATTTTTTTTTTGCTAGTTCGACAGATCTATATTTAGCTGCTTTTTCAATGTGATCTCGTGGCCTAAGCAGCTTGTGATTGCTTTTTGCGAGTAACAGTGACATGTTTGCTCATTCCTCAGCTGCCGGTAAGCCAGGTTCTTTTTTTCTGCCGAACCAGGGGAAGATATTGGAAAGGAACGCATTAATGCACTGACAGAAATAGATCAGCTAGAACGGATCAGTCCCTGTCACAATACCCTATCCTTTGGCATTTGGTTAATACCCGCACCGCCTAGAAGCTCAGTGTCTCCAGCATGTCAATATTTTATGCATGGCTTCTAACCTTTCCGATCTTGTGGAGTTGCCAGTCCTGAAGTAATGGAAGTGACCGGGCAGTTGCGCGGGAAATACGACGTTTTTTTTTTCCTTCTAGAAAGCTTTGCGTTGCTGAAGTTGTGTGATGCTTAAGATGATGATCTGTACCTACATTTAAGAATCGGGAAAAGTCTAGAGCTTAATAACACGCGTCAGTCTCAGCGTAATATTTATGTTGTCTTTACTAGTTACTACCTCTCAACTGTGGCCGCCGCGTCGTGAGTTGTGCCCTTCCTCCAATTTTTCGTGTCTCTGTGTACCGGATGCTACAAGGGAAGTCAGGGGGATGGAATGATTATCAGGATATCAAGGGAAGGAGGATATCATAGGGAAGGATTTGAGGAACGCGATGAACGAGGAATTGCCCACCATACCGTTAACCCCTCTCCACATAATCGCCCCCAGTCTGGTCAGTGCGCCGGGGGTAACCGCGGCCGCCGTTAGCCCGGGTAATTAGGTGTCGGGCCCGGCGGCCGCTGATGTAATTGCACGCTCGCCGAGCAGCGCTCTCCCTGATTGGAGCTGCGGCTGGCCATGGGGCCAATCAATGAGACAGAACGCTGGGATTACCGGGATGAAAGGGTCGTCGGCTCTCCAGGCACTGATGGACGGCGGCTGTAAGAAGGGAGATACCAATAGGAGGTACTTTGGGGAGATATCGTACCGGAGAAGTTGTTAGGAAGGGGAAGATACCGATGGGATGTAGTTAGGAGGAGGAAGATACCAAAGTGAGGTGGCTGTGTGGGGGAGATACCGATGCAAGGTGGTCTTGTGGTGAGAGGTAAGTTGAGGCACGGTGGTAAGTTGTTTTGTAGAGAGAGATGGCGATAGGAGACGGTTCTGTGGAGGAAGCTGCCAATGGAGGACGGTTCTGTGGAGGGAGATACCGTTGAGAGGTGGTTGTGTGTGTGTGGGTGGGTCGGGGGGGGGGAGAGATACGTGTAGTACATACCGCTTGAAATCGAAAGAGGGAGGGCGATGATGGTGGAGGGTGGGGTAGAAGTGTGGATTGAGATACTGGTGTAAGACTAGAAACACCGCCACCTCTCGCCCGGCCGGGCCTGGATTCTGAGAAGGGCTGTAATTGGTGACAGCGGGCTGCCATGAGGATGTCCCATCTCAGTCACTTACAGACACTGTCTGTCTGCTGTCTGCTGCCACAGACCGTGGCAGAGCTGACAGATACTAGACGTAGGAGGTCGCTCGGGTGTCGCTCACTGTGACATTTGACACGCGAACGAATGGGGTAATTGAATGTCCATGTCAGTACATCAGACCAAGATGGCTATTCGAGTCATCTTTGTTTCAATCTCTGCAAGTCCCCTATCCTTCACTTAAAACTTAAAACCATGATTTTAAATATTTTTAGTAGGTAGCTCGACAGCATATATGTATATAAGCCGGTTTTGAAAGATGATTTTGAAGTGTCCATTCCACCTTTGCATGTTCTCGCTACTCTCGACACAGATTTGGGCCATTATTCCAACATCCAAAACCGATCCACCAGGATCACAGCGTGGCTCAGGTAGGCGGTGAGGCGGTGAACGCTGAGCTGTTTGGAAAGGCAAATCACCGGTCTATGCAAACTACAGATTGCTGTAACTGATTGTTGATGCTGCACACTACGGGTATGCATTGGCTGTGCCGGGGTGTTTGCCGCATTGTAAGCAGGCCTGGGCTGGAAAAGCTTTACGGAAATCCTCCTCTTGCGCCTCCGTTGAGGCTTACGATGCCGTCTCCTGTGATGCAACCTGTAACGGACTCAAGTGCTATTCGATCCGCCTGTGATGGATATACTTATTTACAGCGATCGAGCCGAGTACCTATTCATACAGGACGTCTGGTTCAATATCAGATAGGCCACGACTCATTCCGAGGCTCCTTGTCGCACTCCGTGTGAAATAAGATCTCCAGGCGGTAGTGCCAAATGGACCTGGTAGTCTACTGGTTACCTGACACCACCGCTACGGCGGCGATCCCATAACGATCGTTTGTTCTCATGTCAGCGGAGCTTTCCGACCAGCGTTTGCTCTCCATTTGATCTGTCGCTCCGCCCAGACGTTCGGTGCTCGGGACATGTTCTCTAATTTCATCGGTATTGATTTGTGGCCTGGTGGCTTGGGCCCGGGAGAACGGACGCACTCGGCAGGGCTCCCGGCGGCTCGCAGCGGTCGGTGGTCACGGGACAAAAGACAGTTTCCGAATGGCCGAGTCTAGGGACTATTTCGAACTGGTCAGTCTGTTCTTCACTGGATCGAAGGCTAGGACTGTGTGAGTGTGTGACCAATCTTGACTGATAAATGCGCTGTGGATGTTCCCATATCCCATTTGCTGTCAGTCGCGTTGGATTGCTATTGCTAAAAAGCTATTATTATTCACTGTACGTACAGTCTTCAGTGTTCATGTAAATGGCGTTGTTGTTGGCACTGTTCATGTCTCGTCTGGTTTATGATGACGGAATTCAATTTGCAGGTGTTGTCCGTGTCATTTCCAGTGCTATGTTCCTGTATTGACGAACTGGACCCCGATGACCTGAACAGCAGGGTGCACTAAAACCCAAATCATTATCATCACTCGTCTGTTGCACTGCTAGCCAGGGTCACATGAACTCTATTGAACAACGCTCTGACTGCAGTGAGCCTCTGTTGATCAATTACGTGTTCCTAACAACACGAACCTATTGCATGGTGACAGTAGACTGACTAGCTAAGCGATGAGTATTACCTGCCTTCCTTTTGCGCAAAGATTCACTCTGACCGTACTGTCCTTTTGCGTGAAGGGTTTCTGGCCTGACCTCACCGTTTCTGTGTTACAGGAGCGGCAGATTCGCGTGTGAGCCGTCCGGCGGTCTCACCTCTCTCACCAAGGAGCCGTACGGACCGGGATTCGGCGTGCGATCCGACCTTTGAGGGCCGCCCGCCTCGCCGCCAGTCGCAGTGTCCGCAGAATGTGTGTAAATATTAGTCGCTGAGACGCGAAAATACATAATGGAACGGTGGCTTGTGTGTGTGCCTGTGTGTGAAAGACGTGGCTGTTGCTCTAAGAACAGTGAAGGTAATAGGCTACAGTGTAAGTTCAGACCTCTGTTCACGGCAACTGACTACCTAAATGCTGACTTCTGCCGGTAACACACCGATGGAAAAGTAAATACTGAATCAGAGGGACGCCGACATTTGGTGAGTTTGGAATGTATGTTGCATTGCCATTAGATCATTATGAGCAATGTTGACGTTCGTATTTATTCGGTCTTTGTGACACTATTTCTTTTTTTCTTAACTTCGTGAACCGTACTTACATTTTTACTTACCTACATTGTTTAAGCAACAGACAGGAAACATTTCTGAAGCTAATGTGAAATATTGTTTGGAAACTTTGACATTATCTGCCACAAGTGACGTGTCAGACGTGTCCACCAATCTCAGTGTTCCTAAATAATGACCCCAGCCGCCCATATTGCACCGCACGAACTCCAGAGAGATTTATTAACACTGACCCCAACTAGCGAGTGGTCGTGCTTCGCTGTGAGAGCAGAAGTGAAGTGTGGAGTCGTCAGGGATAGTAAGGTCATGTGACACCTACAACAGCCTGAGGCGCTGCTTGACGTTTTTTTTCGCGCAGCGCTCGCTCCTCAGCTGCTAGAAATAACGAAGCACCCTGCTAGAAGGCATAGACTTTTCATCGTTTGTAGAGGCGGGACTATCACTTTTTGTCTAGGCGACTAAAAATCTTAAATTATTTTTTTTTTCATGGATATAGGTGAGCTTGTATGTTTACGGCCACAGCCCGCCGCGCCACCTCGTCTGATGACCGTTTGGCTGAAGACGGCCGGTGATTGGTTGGAGTATAGACTGCCGGCGGCGGCGGGTCACGTGACATGACCTGGCGTGGGCCGCGCTGGGGCCACGCCGGGTGGGTGAGTGATACACTCGTGATGCGTGGTGTGGCTGCGCCGTGTGCGCCGTGTGCGGAACATTAGTGTCAATCTATATTACTATTTGAGGAGGGCGTAGTTTCTGTCTATTACGAAGGTCGCGACATGGTGCTACGTAGCGCGGGTTACAGATCACACCGTTGCACCTACCGCGCTGAAATTTGCGCAAGTTATAGAACAAGGATGGACAACGTGCCTTTGAGCGGTCTCGGCTCGATCGGATCGATAGCGAGCGCGTGGCGCGTGCCCAAAAAGTGCAAATTCGCGTCATAGACTTTACATGTATAAATCGGCTGGCAAAAACGGGCGAAAATGGCTAAATTTGCCCGACACGGGTCCGTTCCCCGTGCAATATCTCGGTAGCCGTGCGCCCGATCGGCACGGGGAAAACAGCATCGTGTAGAGAATCGAACGGGCAATCGAATAGTGTGCGGTGCAGGGGTGGCACGCGCCACGTGCAAGTGTGAGGGCAATTTCATTTCAAAAAGTGCCATTTTAAACGGATTTTGGAATTTATATTAATTTCAGGTGATCGTCAGACGGAATGAGTTGAAACAGCGCCTATTAGCAATAAAAATGTACCGTCTCTCATGGAAAAATTGTGAAAAGCTAATTGATCAAAAACAATGTGGAAAAAATCGCTAAATTAAAATGGTATTTGTCCATAATGTGCCACTAAAAAGATACACGGGATTTGCTGCTTAACCTGATACGCTTGACAATTGAAAATGCTATCATTAGAAAGAGCATTCAATTCTCTCCAAGATCCAATCATCACGTTTGCATGACAAGCAACAGTATTCTTTAAAATATAAATGTTTTAAACCTCTGCAAAACGATTTTTAGCGAAAATTATCTACGCCTTTCATTTGTCTTAAAACTACGCACCTCAATTATAAAGCACATTTGACAGATTCTGAAGTGGAAAGCATGCTTATCAGACACGGGCACCTCGATGCGGTGGATATTTTTTCCACAAACCAAAACGTTTAGCCGTCAAAAAGCAATCGACCGAAATGGATAGATAACCCAACCGACACAAGAACAACCGAACACCCGCCGATCGAAAATATCCCTTTTCGCGTTGCGGAGCACGCGGGTCACCCTAGTATTCATCCATTTTGTCCATTCGGACAAAATTTCTTCTTTTTTTAAATCGTTTATTTCCCATTTTGCTGTTACACAAGGGCTGCGAGGAATATCCACATTAGGGTCTACAGTGTTATATCTGTGAGCCTCTGCCGCCGTTTCATAGACTGTTGGCTATTCTGCCTCATGCCGCGTGACTTCTGGACAGCTATTACGTACCCAACGTCCCCTAACGTCCAAAACGGCGCTGACCTCTGGAAGGTCTGCCCGTAAATCCCATCTCATCCGGGGCATAGCTCCGTCTGTACCGACCGCCCAACCCTATGGACGGTCTCTAAATTAGCTCCCGTGGGCGAGACAGCAAACTTCAGAGCGCCGCAGCTCAACTTCCGGCTCGAGGGGAGAAGTTTGTGGACGCTGCGCCGCACGACGGATGTGTAGTGCGGTGCAGTATAACTGCCCAGAAACCGGAGCGGGTGGCGGGTGCCGGCTTCACAGCGGCTGGGATGCAGCCACGTAAGTACTGATCAGATGCTTTCGACAATAATGTGGCGCCATGCCATAGCTGTGACCATTCAATTGCACAGGATTGGAACATTTTCTGCGTAAGACTTATCTTGTTTTTTTTTTTGCGGAGCTAACAATGAACAGGTTTAGGTATAAGTTATGGTTGATTAGTCTAGGCTGATTTGTCTTAGTGTTGCAGCTTCCTTTTTGAGTAAGGCGTGGCAATTCTAAATGCATCTCAATATTTCTGTCCGCTTTCTCAGTTGCTTTGGTTTCAATATATGCAAAATGCTCCTCTTCATCCCTCTTAGTCCAGTCCTTTATTTCTTAGTCCAGATGGGCTGCTTCTGGCGAGTGTCTAACACTACACTGCTCTGCTTTCCTCATCTAAAACTGAGATCGGAGGATAAACTGCAAATCCTAACTTTCTGGAGATGGTGCATTGGTGGTGAAACGTATTATGCAATATGCATTCTCCTACTGCATAACCAGCGCCAGTTCATGTAAAAATCACTCGTAATATTTTACTTCATTCCCTGGAAATATGGGCCCATTCTTTCGTTTTGAATGCACGTCTTGTTATTAGTCAAAATCTTTGACTCGGGAAGGCCAAAGCAAATTGCACCATTCACCTCAGCACCTTTAATCTTGAGCGAAAATGCATGCTTCTAAGGCAGAGATTATTTGATTGCGACTCATGCTGTGACATTCAGCGGTGTTCCAGGAAAATGCTGTGTCGTCTGCACATCTATTTAGGCACTGTCGCTATGCCGGGGAAGAGCGTGTAAATACTAAGAAGGAAGGAAGAGGCCAGCAGGCTCATCGCTCTGACTTACAGCCGACTTTTTATAGAAACCGCATTCCATAGCGCACCTGCAATGGAATAGACTGAGCCCAGTGCCCAATCTTAACAATGCCGTGAATGATATGTCGTGAATGGCTATTCACGGCATTCGTGAGACACCGTTGCCGTGAATAGGCTCCAGTCACGGCATATCGCCTATTCACGGCATTGGTAAGATTGGGCCCAGATCAATGCGTACTGCGTACTCTACTGTTCTGTTGACGTGGACTGTCTAAAAGTGTCTTACGCGGGACAAATTTACGGGCTAGCTGCTAACTAGTCCCATCCACCTCAGCCCCTGTGTGCCTTCAATGCTGCCCTGAGCTGCCTAGCACGTCCACTCACTGATGGTCGGTGCTTGGGCTATTCGTTCGACCGACTACCCCAGGCGGTGGTTTACGTTTCCCAAGCCACCACTGTAGCCCCGCGGCGATCCATTCGATCCCCAGCCGATAGAATAAACCTACCTGAAATGGGCCCCGTCCGCTCGCCCTCCGTTCAATTCACATTGGTGGCGACAACGTTTTTAGAGCGGGGCTATCCGGCGGGCATGGAGGAATGTTTACTTTATCGCTGTGGAGCTTCCATAATGGTTGGGTTGATTTAATAATGTATGCTCTGAACCGGCACCGAAGACGCTTGGGCTGGAAAGAAAACATGTCGAGATTTGTGCCCTGGGTCGGAGCGAGTGAGAATTGCATACGATATCAGTCTCTTCGTGAACGGAAAGAGAACTATCCAGACTCTCTGTTGTATATGTGCTCGTATGTACGCAGTGATTTTGAATTGAAATCTTGACAGCCGATAAGTTTCGAATTTGGTTCTCAGAAAGACGACTTGTTATTGTGCTAGTCATAAACTAATTACTAACTTTTCATCGATTACTTTTTGCCTGACTCCTAACTTAATCCGTCTAATCACCAGCTGATTTTGATGACCCTGTTACAGTTTTCGTTATCGTGGGCACGAGAGTTCACATGACACCTCGTACCCCTTCAGTGGTGTACGAACTGAGCAATATGATTTTGAGATGGCTTCATTCGCCCAACTGTATTACTTCCCAGTCACGTCGGGTACAAAATGGGTAGCGACCCATGCCTGTCACATTGCCATGAGAGAACAAATGTGCCAGAACATAGTTCATGCATATTGAACATGCAGGAGGTCTCAAGCCGTTCTGGACCCTAAGTGGCAATCACTGAGTCATGGCGTCTCTGAGCCAGAGCCATTGGACGTCACAGGGGTCTAATGTATGAACCACAATCTGACGTCCAGACAGACCGCCTCATTACACACTTCTTAGCAGACTTATTCCCTTGCAAGCTGGTGGAATTTCATAGTTGGAAAAAGTTGGCAATAGGTAAGTCTATGCAAATCTATATTTTCAAAAAAGTGTTGGGCAATCAAGTAAAGCCGTAATTTGAAAACAGCTTTACTTTCTTTCACTTGCACATCGCTCAGATTGCATTAATAAAAGTAATAAGAATGCAAACGAGATGCTTAGTGGCCACTGGCCATCTCTGCAGAGAAATGCGGCAGATTCTGCGAAGCGGGACCGGCACGGCAGGGTATTTTGTGGCCGCGATTTTCCCGGGTTTGCAGAGCACGACCATCCGGATTCCACTAAAGTCCGTTTTGCGTGGGCACTGATCGTAGGCTTTCGGGGCATTACGAGTTACGACCAAATTATTGGACGCAATAAAGCCGTCCAAGTGAGAGCGAGCGCCACCGCGGGATGTGAAATGTAGAGACGGGTCGGACCGGTCGGACTTCAAACTGAAGTATCATCGTTTTGGTGGAACGGATCTCAGTTGGTGTGGCAATTTTCTTAAAGAGTTGGTTATTGAGTCTCTCTTTCCTCTCCTCTCTCTCTTTCTCTCTCTTTCTCCCTCTCTCTCTCTCTCTCTCTCTCTCTCTCTCTCTCTCTCGACTCTCTCGCCCTCACTCTCTTTCCCACCTTCTTCATTTTCCTTGCTTTCTAACTCTTCGATCTCTCATTCTCTTTCTTCCTTTCCCTCGTTCCTTCATTTCCTTCTTTCTTTTTCCTGACGCACACACTCTCATACGTTCAGTTCACTCTAGTTTCCCACTTTTCCCACTCCTTCACCATCTCACCCACTCTTTCTCTTAAATCAATAATGTTGGAGACAAAGTATTAGGTTCAAATCATTTCGTCCCCAACGCTCGTTAGTGGGGTGACCGAAATGGGCGTAATACTCGAAGTCTGCCGCTTCGTCCCCAAACTTGAGTCGTTGACCACCTGCAAGAATTGGCCCTCGCGAGGCTTGTGCATTACCTGAAGCATAAGCGGATACATTCGTCCAAAATTATTTGAAAACTTGCTATGGTAAACCAGGACCTTGGAGCGACACCAGGTGTGTCTACGAGGTGCCTTCCAAGATGTAAAATGGTCCAGGATCTTGTGCTGACTGGCTTCGAGATCTAAGAGATGAATTGTTTCTGGCTTCCGCTTTATTATTTTTTTTTTTGTGAGAGAAATCCTACAGGACCCTAAACATGTGCCTCGTTGCTTATCAGTTACTATAATGGTCTTAAAACTTGATGTTTCAGGAGGTATATTCACAGGAAAGCCATACATAAGTCTTACTTTGTTATGGGACGCTACATACCTACTTCCATGCGTGAAACGTGGAGCAATATTTGCGATGTTCATCCATGACATAGTTACTTGCTTTCAACCTTGAGCTCTCTAAGACTAGCAAATTCAGATAACCAGAGACAAACAGTGCAATAGTTGGAGATCTGGAGATCTAATAATCCCATAGTAATCAACATCCCGTCCAATTTATCAGCTCTAAGTCATCAGTTAGGCGCTACAATGCCCCACGCATTGATGCGAATGATTGCCTTATCCCTCCGCCACCTGAGACAAGCACACAGCCCCTGGAAACGTATGGCTTTCAACAACACTATTCCAACACTGATGGCCTTTGCTGCTTTTCAACTTACAAGCAAAACAATTATAGAAATGCGATTATACATCACAATAAGCTGCTTAGTTACAAAAAACCATCAAAACAGCTTTTCTTAGAAAGCTAACTGCTTGTCATAATGCATTTTGGCAGCCGCTAAGCAATGGTGATGGTTTCAGCTTCCTAATTTCAATGGGAAAAATAGATCATACATTGCACTCCCGTATGTGCAAGTACATGCGTATGACATTAACAGCGGCCTCATAACTCGTTGTTACCTCGTTGACACTTATTCATTGTCAGAAGTAGTTATAACCCTTGTCGGAACTTTGAAGTCCCTCACTTTGTGGTGAAAACGTGTCTGGATTGCAACAGAGTTGACAGTTTTCCAGATGATCCATTACGCACATTACACTCCCTCATGAATGTGTTTATAAACTGTTTATGGATGCATGAGTTGTCTTTTACATGAGAAGTGGCGAGAGTGATGAAATAGTGGGTGTTTTTTTTTTTAGGAAAAAGTTTGAATCTCAGCTACTCACTTTCTGCAATAATAAGTACCCTACGGTGCTGGCGCACGATTGCTCAAGGTGATGAACTCTATTTTTGCCTCAATGTCACCGCATCACCTGAATTCTTGTTAAAGACAATTAAAATATCAATACTGTCTCGAATATTGTCGTTTTCTTGGATGAAAGCGGTTTTAACAGCATAAATTAGCATGACCTTGTAATTAATTAGAATGATCAATTATTGCCTGACCAGCATTTCCACCGGGGGTGCGCTCGACCACCGAGCCGACAGAAAAGCACCCGGCTCGAATCGTTTGAACATTCATCAAAGGACTATGGTGTTCCCCTAGGCTAGTAACACATGACCTTAGTCGCTCTCTGCAGTCCGAAGTTTGCGAATAATAATGATTGCGTCGAGCCAGGTGGACATGTTAAGCGCTCAATTATAAACTTTGTCGTTTACCATGACTTTAATAATTGAGTGGTAGTGGCGGCCTGCACGATTAGCTTTACGTAGAGTTACTTCGACTACTGACCTTTCCAATGCCACACTCGATGAATGCAAAGCTCAACCGCAAAGGAATTAATTTTTACATTATGCTTAATGAAATATTTAATAAACAGGGAAGAGAACTAGAAGCTAAAGTGGAAATGCCCTGTAACAGTTGAATTTCATAATGCAACACAACTATGTATGTAAATAGCATATAGCATGCCAATGCTATCGATGGAGAGAAAAAGCCGGGTTTGAACAACCTGCTGCTGATATTGCTGCTATTCCATTATTCCAACGATTTCGGCTTTAGTTCCAGATGCTCGCAGATTGTCCGTTGCATTGCATATTGCGCAATGCACACAACGGATGCATACCATGTCGGAGCAGAATTATGTGCTGGGGCACAAGGGTTGTATAATCATTACCTGCATTGAAAATGTTGTTAAGCATAACAAATGTGAAGCCATGGACGATTGCACACCTTCGGACCAGAAGGCTGATTCTGGATCTAAGGCCAGTTTTACCAACAGAAAAATACAAAATGTAGCCGCCTGCCGGAATTTTTGTCTAAAGACCGCTTCACATACGGATCGTAAACGGTAAAGCCCTATCCACTTACATGTCCACCGCGTTTACGCTCTGTATGTTAAGCGGTCTTTAGGCATAAAATTCCGGCAGGCGGCTATTTTCCTGTTGGTAAAACTGGCCAATGGTCATTTTAGTAGGTAGGTATACATATCAGAAGAAAACGGACAGGAACAAAAACAAGGATTGAAGTTAAATAGTTATTTTGTGTTATTAGCTAATAGCTGCGTTATATCATACTACAAACTCAACGCGACTTAACCTTTACGTACCCATGCGAACTGGCCAGGTTTTCGTCGCCGCATCCCTCGCCCCTCTATCCCCGGAAGTCAGTGTCACTGTGCGCTCCAACCCCGTCCCCCTCCCCGTCTCCCCTTCCCTGGCGTGTTCCGTCCCATAATGGGCCGTTGGCGCCGGGCACCTGATTCAGCGGCTCTCATTTCCTTGCACCATATTGTCCGCGCTCTATTTGGTTTGTTATTTTATGATGCAGATGAGGTGGACTTGTAGACAAAAGACGTAAAATACTCCAATAACGGAGACTTTTCACAATTAATAATGGGCATGCTCCATGGCGAGTATTCTAAGCGTTTGCCTGTAACTGAAAGATTCCACCACTGACAACAGAATGAGGTTTGGTTTCCAGAGGCTGGAGAGAGCAATCGTGGCAATGGGCACGGGGAGGCGAAGTAGTGGTTCTTGCATGTTTCACTCGCTTTTCTATACTTATTACTTATCTCCACCAGGAGCAGGGTAGTGAGTTCGCGGCCCACAGCTTCCGTACTGAGATTACGCGAGTACCTCCGAGAATCTGTTGGTGACCTCGCATCTCACCGGCCCACGGTAGGCGATCGGGCCGGTCTAGCCTCGCGAAACCTCAAAGACACTTTTTTCCGAGAATTGGAAAACAACGCATACTAGTCGACAGAAAATTCATCAAAGATTACGATTAGTGCATTTGCATGGCTCAGGAGACATTTTTTCGTAGACAAAAGTATCGTTAAAGACAGCGTTCCGTAACACTTCATAAGGGGGATAATCACAGCCGATTTTTACGCTCTTTGAATATTTTGCGGAACGATGAAATTGCTAGGTGTTGAGCATCCATTTTGCATGGAAAGTGAAATTTAGATGTTTAGACGATTCCGCCATAGAAAGCAAGTAGACAAAATCAGCTCAAAATGTCTCATAATTAGGTTATTTTTTTATATTTTTTCTACCACTGAACCTTACGTTCACTGAATTAACCAAGCCCAGCAAAAAAAGTTTTACGAGGATGAACTGAAAATAACGCTGTATCGCATGCACTAAGACACTATCTATTAGGGGAGCCAGTGAAAATTTGCAGCCACTTGCAGCCCTGGCATCCAGACACTTTTTTCTTCTAAGGGTTGGCCGTGGCTTGGTGCACTTCAGCACAAGTGGTAAATGCCCCAAAGGGTGTTTTCGCGATAGCTCAAAACACCCAGGCAATAGAGAGCTGCAACTTGGCATACCTGACCTTTGATGCACGCTGGATCTTGTGACACCAACCGCACTTTCAAGTCAGGTCAGGTCACTGACCTATGACGTCATAAATGAACCTCTGCACGATCCTCAGATGTCGCAACCTTGCAACGCTCTCAGTGCCAGAGTAACTTTCACAGGGAGGTGAGACTTGCAGGATTTATTGTCCTTTAGAGGTCTTACAACTTTTATATCTCAGATTTTTCCTAAATGTCACATAAAGTCAGGTTGATCACGTGACCTCACCTATAAGTCAATGGGGAAATATGAAAACTGTTATTTTGGCGCCAGGAATGATATTCAATTGTCTCAAGTACATGGAATCGTTACTTCATACACTCCTTGCAAGATCTGATGCTGCATTTTTGCATTGTTGACCTTATGACGTCACTAGGGTCATAGGAGTTTTTCGTCAATAACTCCCGATCAAATTGAGCTAGAGAGTCGACAAGGTCACCAATGGACTGCGAAAGACTTGCCGAATCGAATGATATGCGGTATGACCTCCTTCGACCAACTTCGTGATTTGAAGACCTCTGACCTGACCTTGACTCGACACCTTACGGTCAACACCTTACGGTGGCCTCACATGAACAAAAAGTATACCATTCGACGCGCCTGAGCAAGGTGAACACGACGATGTCAAAATCGTGGTTCTGCGGCCATTTTTTGCGAAGTTATTCACCAAAAACCAAACCCGCTGCTTGGGTCACGTTATGAAATGGGGCGTTGCCGGGCGAGATTTATGCTGTTTCATGATATGTATAAATTGGTACGGCATAATCGTTTGGATAAAAAGTTGGTTTGGAAGCAATTTTCTACGGAGGTACACACCATTTAAATGTCCTACCCAGCTCATATCGTCATAAATTTCGACCTACCCTCAAAAGTATTCATGCGTTATTCGAGCGGCAATTAGGCAAATTGCAAGCTCGCCACAGAGCACAAATCCTAAAAGAGATAGTCCTTATTTAAAACATATGCTCATTGCATATTCAAGAAGGTTGCTCCTAAATATTGTGGTTAAAGCTTCAAAAACATGGATGTTATGAATGCCGATAGGTTTCGCGAGGCTACACCGGCCGGATCGCCCACTGTGCGGCCCCCTGCTGAGCTCACTTCTCGGGAGTCGGGTAACGGGCTCGCATCTCCCAATTTCCAGTACCTCCACCACCCTCGGGGGCCCAGCGGACCCATGATGACCCGGCCCAGCGCGGTCGTAACGCGCCCGTACCGTCAGCCGTCGGAATACCCGCGACGGCCGTACTTTGAGCAGTGACAGCTCCGGTCCCTCGCCACCGCGGTATATAATGTAAAGAAAGCCCCGAGTCATCGGCATGTATGATGCATGATGAACGGGTGCTGTGAAGTCACTAAGGTCTGGTATGGCGCTGTCGTGGTTCAATGAGATGTCATGGAAGATGATCCAGTGAAACTTGTTTCTACTGTAAAACATTCAAAATAAAACTTACCAGTCCCCGGACGCCGGACACTTTCCCATGGTATGTTCGAGTGTGAACAACGCGCACTTTTAGGAGGAAAAAGGCATTAATTAAGAGCCGGTACTTGCTGTGATTGGCAAGGACGATTTAGCATACCGAATAGCTAGTTGGCGCTGAAAGCGCTCTATACCTAATGCTGATCTCAAAGTAGGGTCGCAACGGGACAATACTCTAATAGCATATTTACGTTATTCGACTGACCCTTATGTTTCTGGTTTCATTTCGAGCATTTTTTTAGCATATCTGGTTATAACCATACATAACTTTGAAAACATTGTCATTAAATGCAAATCAACTCTTAAAACGACGTCGGTTGGTCGCTTCATGGGAAATAAAGATATTCCTCAAGTTACGACCAAACTGGAGACGCAATATTTCAACGGATTTAGGGGCTATGCAGCCGAAATCTTGACGTTTCAGGCTGGCATAACTCAGCGGAAGTTGGCCAAGCAATAAAAATGCAAAAGTCTGAATAATATTAATTATTACTCCACAGTCAATTTCGCTCATCGATAAGGATATTTCATTGCGTATTATCCTTCTAAAGTCATGGCATCCGTGAGCATACATCTCCTTTCATTAAAAACCACAGGAAAGCAAGTGGGAGCGAATCGTGATTCGTGAGAGCCTCGTGCTGTCACTGTGTCGCTTTTGCTTACGCCATTTGTAGTGGTAAACACCAACTGAAGTGACTATTGATAGTCCGTGCTAAAAGGCATTTCAGATAGTCACCTGCTGAACGGTTTTTCCGATGCCGAGACATTCACCTCTCCCCAGCCATTTCCCAAATCTGATCGGTGCGGCGGGCGGGCGGGCCGACCTCCCCCATCAGCTCCCTGTCGGTATGTGCCTGCGCCGCCGGCGGGCCGGGCGTGCGTCGTTCCCGACGACTGTCCGTCGACGGGCCCGCGCAGACGCCGACGGGGAGGCGGCGGCGACGGTCGGGCGACCGGTCAGCTCTCGAGCTGTTGTGATCCAGACGGCGGCGGTGGCGGAGGCGCGCCCCGAGGGTCGTCAGGGTCAAGGTTAGCTGGCGCCCCAAGGCACGTTCCGTCAGCCTTGGGACCCAGAGGACTTCGAAATCAGCTTGTACTTCGAGAGGCGTGACACAAGATTTAACACAAAGGAAACTGAAGGTTAGTGCCACCCAGAAGCTACTGAGCAAAGGGATTCCGTGAAATTTGATTTTGAACTTGCTTCAAAGTTGCGGTAAGCCTGTTGGTATCCATATGAAGACATCGTTGTTTCAATGCCTTTATCGTGTATGTTTGTTAATTCAGGTATCAACTCCCGTTAGGTATGGGAAACTTTTATTTTACCAATGTTACAGGCAATCCCAGCCCCAACAGGACGCATTGTGGTGCACATTGTATCGTAACGAGCTTGATATACAACACAACTGAATCATTTTTTTTTGCCATTTGAACCTTATGTGAGTGGTAGCTCATTCAAATAGTAAAATCCCAAAATCCAAGCTCCTTTGTTTACATAAAATTTACTTCCGATTTGAATGACGATGTCCGGCGGTTTTATGCTCAATTTCTCACTTATCAACCACAAACACTCATACAACAAATTTCATATGCTTGCCAACATGATCAACGCCATTACAACAAAACGCCGTGCAGGCATGCATCGTTGCAAAGGAAATGCTGTAGTGCAAATCATGGTCGAAGCTTAAAATTAAATGTAAAAGGAATGCATTTAAACAAGCTGATTTCTTATTTCTCAGACGTACTCGTATGTACATACAAATATATCACATAAAATATCATCTGACTTCGTTTAAAAATACTGTTGATCCAACAAAAGCTGAGCTAGCTCCATTTCAAAGGTCAGCGCCCCAGACTTCGTCCAAACTTGTTCAGTGCAATGACTGGGTCGATTGGTCCCCCGTGGAGACGATAAGCTGGTCCGCAATTCTATTAGTTGGGCCGTGGGCGGTCGGGTGTGGGTAAAACGTCATATCTAGGACCAAATATTAACCGGAACTACGCCGTTCCGATTGACTAGGGAGCAATAAGATCATGTGCATTGTCCGACAAGAATCGAACCACTGAATTGAACCAAGAATCGACTGGCTGTCCCCTGGGCAGTGGGTAAATAGGCTATCGCTTATTGGCATTGGCTGCTCCTCGTGATTCTATTGGCTCCATTTGAGACAATGGTCTGTGAGCTGGCTGGTCCTGAGCGAAGTCTGTGACTTCATTCGTGAGTCGGTCGGTCCGTGGGTTGTCCTGGATGTTCAATAGTCTCGTGCAAATACGTTATGAGTTGGTCGGTAGTTGGCTGACCCCCGTAGAGTGAGCTATTGTTGACCTCTGAGTTCGGCGCATCGACATTCGATATCGCCACCATCTACAAATCTTCCCCCGCTGCGGCTGCTGTGGAACAATCTCTCCTGGCAGCGGCGCGCCGCGCCGCAGGCTGCCATTAAAGCCCCTGTTCTGCCGCAATCTATCATAGAGCGTCGAGCCACGGGGCGGCGCACTCGGCGCAGTGCCGGGCGCCGGCTCCGGCGCTGCGCCGGGCCATCTGTCAGGCTCGCCGGGGCCGGGGCCGGGGCCGGGGGCACAACCCCGGGCCGACACGTGGCCAGCGGATCACACAGCCGCCCAAAGACACTCCCGACGGCCGAGAAATTAATGGCAGCGAATTTCCGCCCAGCGAAGGTGCTCTCTGTGACCGTCACTGGCAGGCTAATAATGGGAGCAGTTCAACGGAGAATTGGATGCACGCTGGGTCGTATCAACTGGTCCCAAATGTATGGAGATGGGGGATCAAAGTGAAGGCTAATATGCTCCAAACTTAATTAAACAACAATTAATTGGAACCATCGTAGGTGTGGCTCGAAAGCATGTCCAAGATTGCTGAAGAAGATGTTATTTTACAACAAGTACATATACAGCGCACAGTAGATAAAAACATTGCATAATAAAGATAGCGAAGTTGGAAGGAAAAAAGCTTGATGCTTGAAAGACCATCGAACATAAAGGATTCATCCTTCAACCCTACATCCGACCTGTTGCGTCGACCTGTCATCAGGATTGACGAAGTGTCATTTCTAATCTTCCTCAGGTAAATGATAGTAATTCGTATTCGTTTCGGGCTACACTGAGGTAAAAAATTGTTAAAAACCATATATTTCGGCTTTATTGAGTAGCCTTGTTCACTGGTTCACTGGTTTTGTTCACTGGTTTTTAAACCAGTGAACGAGGCTACTCAATAAAGCCGAAATATTTGGTATTTAACAATTTTTTACCTCAGTGTAGCCCGCAAACGAATACAAATTACTATCGACCTGTCATGTTATGTTGATCTGTCATGTCATGTCGCTTATCCATCAGCCCCACCCACCCATTGCATCTGTCCAATAACCCCAACTACACAGCTTATCAGGTCCGGTCGCTGCAGTTAAGCTAACGCTATGATAGCGGGCTGGAATTCCCGGATCCGGTTTGACTCACCCAATATGGCCGCCTGTGGACACAGCTGTCTGGGGAAATAAAACGTTCTAGGAGAGTCCTTACTCCTAGCTTAGAAAATATCATTTCTCCGTTGAGCACGGCATGCAGCTTAACATTACTTTGAGGCATTACATTGTCATCTGACCTTGACATAACATTCGCTGAATTTGTTTCTTTTGAACATCAAAACCGCATTATTGACCGTATTAATATCCTGAACTACGTTTATCATTACGCATGAAATTCGACTTTAATCCGATTACGTGTGGCCCTACACCTCAATTTGTCGTACCAGCTTCAACGGGTGTCGTCCAGAGGGCGTAGTGCGGTCGCTCGGCGTCCCCAAATGCCACTCGAAACGATCACCGATTGTCGTTCGGTTCGGGCCGGCCCCTGGGTATTGTTTTGGGCCCCGGTCGGTACACAGTAGTGTTCCGTGCTTCATTCAGGGCTAGATCACTGTAATATGGCAGTGGGAGACGAGAAGAATGGACAAATGGATGGGTGGATGAATGATATTTGGATGTGTTGCATGGCGTTCTGCGTCTACCGGACACTGTTTTTTAATTTTTACTCTGGATGGTTTTTTTTGACATTTTGGTTGGTTTATGACATTCTCGATGACAGCGGATGGCATTGGTGACACAATACCAACGCCCTGGAGTGAAGTGAGCCCATTCCGCCCTCCTCCGAAGCTCTAAAATTAAAGGGACCCTCCCACCTTCAAAAAAGTTAATGAATTGGCATGAAAGTGATGTCGCTCGGTTCAGGAAGAGCGAAAACGAATATCTACCAAATTTCATCGAAAAATATTCACCGGTTTTCAAGATATTAGACTTTTACTATTGTTTACTTTCTCGGATCTCCGCTGTTCCTAGCGACTTTATTTGAAAGTGCGGCATTTGTTGCGCGCAAAGCAGCATATACCACCGCGTGCTACCAAACGTTTTAGTAAAAGATTTAAAAAGCGTTAGACCTCCGCTGACGTCACAAATTCTAAGGGGGCATACCAATGCATTAGCCCCTTAGAATCCGAAAACTGCAAGTTTGAAATTCCATATCTCCGAATTAAAGCATTTGTCGATGTTGTGAGTGCCCAAACCGGTATTTTCAGGCCATGGCCACCAATTTGGCTATCTCAACTCAAAACTAATGTTAAGGTGGGAGGGTCCCTTTAATGACCACCACCCGCTCTTTTCTGAAGCTCTGGAGTTAGGTGACCCCTCCCTTTAGTCTGATACTCTGGAGTGAATAGACCCCTCCCCCTGCCTTCCTCCTCCGACACTCGGAGTCGGGACACCGAGCTGCTACGACCGCCTGTGCCTAGCCATATATCTACTCATGAAATATCACCGTCTCGAGGCGGCGTCTGAGTCGAAAATACGTTCATCTCTGAGTGATGGGCCTTCGAAGCTCAGCACTAAGTGTTGCCAGCCTATGTCCAAATGACGCTTTAATGATTTAAAGCCAATATTGCTCTAGGAAGTCCCGTTCCGTTGTTCGAATAGGAACATCCTTCAGTGGGCTGAATCAGCACAAGCCTGTTGTTCCAACTGTGCATTATTGGTGTTCTGCATTAGAAGTGTGAGCTGTAACAACTTAGAGATGTATGTTAGGTAGGTATACCTACCCTTAGGCGTCGATGTATTCATAGTTTCTCTTTATAACTATTTACATGAAAAGTAATAAAACACATAAAAAAACACACAAAATAAAACGATACACAGAGGATACAATAGCGAGGCTTTTGATAACATGGATTTTGAAACGAGGGAAAAGTTTATATCGCTTGTCACCCCGATAAAACAAACAGTAAAATGCAGGGATGTTCCTTCTTAAACATTGACTGTAAGGAATGGGTTCAAAGGGGACGCATTGAATGACCCTATTTTATTTTATCGATGCTGCGGTTCGGCCATGTCCCACTCACTCGGTGAGAACTTCTCTCGTTTGCCGCATGGGTGACGACGAGCCAAGTGTCTCGGCTTACCAGTACCCATCTGGGTTATATACAAACTTCTCTGATATCTTCCGGTCGTATGGTCAGCTCGAGGCCGCGTGTATCAAGTTTGCAAAGCCGATGTCGAGACGAAATGACGCTCACTAGCAGAATGTCAACGTTGTATGGCTGTGTGCCCTGTGACCGACATGCTTTCCGAAGGGATATAGGCGCTGTGGCTTGAGACAACTTTTGCCTTGGCTGGTTTAATGTGGTGTATGAAAACTTCCAGAACTGGGCGCGACATGTTTCTGACTAAACCTTTGATGCTGTTATTTGCCAAGATGAAGAAGTTATATTCAATTTGTGGGCATGCTTTTGATTATGCAACACTCTAATTCCGTGACATTCACACGTTAGCCGCAGTCTAAATTAATCTTACTTCTCGAACAATAAATTGAATTTTCAGAAGCGGCGCAAAGTTTGATACAGCGCATTCTGAGCGCTGACTAGGTTGTATCGAACGATGTTTTGTATTTACAAATGACCATGAAATGGGGACTTGTCCTCGACCGAATTGCATTAGGCACAATCTACAGGTCAGTTGATAACTTTAATCCATACCTGGATTGCCCAGGTCGCTGCTTTTTCGTCCCATCAATAGTGTCGATGCCTGTTTGCTACTGTTTTAAAGTGAACTACCCACATTTGGGGCCATGG